>NW_027197974.1:0-45000 GCF_038502225.1 Cherax quadricarinatus
AGTGTTGTTATATGTATGTATATATATATATATATATATGTATATATAATATACTGGTGTATAACATCACTGTTGTATAAACCGAACTACACTATTTTTATGCAACTGTACGGGGTTGAGCAGGTGGGTGGGAGACCGCAGGTGACACTGAATCTCCCACAGCGATACATGGTAAAGGTGCCAAAAAATAAATCCATTTTCAACACGTGCAACAATGTTTTTTGATGAATTCTTCATATTTAAAAAACCATGGAGTCTTTGATGCTGCCGCGGTAGAACACTGTTTTTTCAACTTGCATTTTGGCTTTTTTTTTTTTTGTTTGTTTTTTTTTCCACACCGAAATATTTTCAACGGTGGAGGAGGGTAGAATTGTATATCAGTAGTGAGGGACGAGTTGAACACACCAAGAGACTCTGCTGCAGACGGAAGCACTGGTTTACATACAGACTACATATTGACCCACTGAAAGAACCCCTTGTAGGAGCATGAAGTATTAAAAACCGTAGAGTAGAACCTTTCAGAATGAATAATCTAAGTGCTGAAAGAGAGGAAGATGAGCAAATAGTCTTGAGAGCAAGTGTGTGAGTGGCAGAATAAGGGAGGGCAGGGCTCTGGTGGCCTGGTGGCTAAAGCTCTCGCTTCACACGGCGAGGATCTGGGTTCGATTCCCAACCAGGGTAGAAACATTGGGCATGTTTCTTTACACCTGTTGTCTATGTTCACCCATCAGTAAAATGGGTACCCGAGTGTTAGTTGACTGGTGTGGGTCGCATCCTGGAACACTGACCTAATTTGCCCGAAGTGCTCAACATAAGGGGCTTTCCATATAGCAGTGTGTCATTGATGTCAGCTTGGCCTGTATACCTTGTACATGTATTAAATAAAGATGTTAGTCATGAAGACTGTGAGTGCCGGAAAGGCAAAAAAAAAAGAAAGTAAAGTCTTGGAAAGCAAGAAGAGGGAAAGCTCTGGAAGGGAAAAAAAACAAAGTAGGAATTCTGGAAAGTAAGGTTGGTGGATGGAAGAGTTGGATGGTATGTGTGGAGGGGATGGAACTTGAAGGGAATGGAAGGGATGGTGGGTGGATGGAGAGGAGGGATTGAAGGTGGAGTTGGAGGGGCGGAGGAGCTAGAGTTTGGTGGGTGAGGATTAGTGGGTGAAGGAGTGTGTGTCTCATAATGTCTGGAGTGTTGCAGGACAGTGTATGACTGGAGGAGGGACTGTATGACTGGAGGAGGGACTGTATGGTAGGACAGTGTATGACTGGAGGAGGGACTGTATGGTAGGACAGTGTATGACTGGAGGAGGGACTGTATGACTGGAGGAGGGACTGTATGGTAGGACAGTGTATGACTGGAGGAGGGACTGTATGGTAGGACAGTGTATGACTGGAGGAGGGACTGTATGATAGGACAGTGTATGACTGGAGGAGGGACTGTATGATAGGACAGTGTATGACTGGAGGAGGGACTGTATGATAGGACAGTGTATGACTGGAGGAGGGACTGTATGATAGGACAGTGTATGACTGGAGGAGGGACTGTATGATAGGACAGTGTATGACTGGAGGAGGGACTGTATGGTAGGACAGTGTATGACTGGAGGAGGGACTGTATGATAGGACAGTGTATGACTGGAGGAGGGACTGTATGGTAGGACAGTGTATGACTGGAGGAGGGACTGTATGATAGGACAGTGTATGACTGGAGGAGGGACTGTATGATAGGACAGTGTGTGACTGGAGGAGGGACTGTATGGTAGGACAGTGTATGACTGGAGGAGGGACTGTATGATAGGACAGTGTATGACTGGAGGAGGGACTGTATGATAGGACAGTGTATGACTGGAGGAGGGACTGTATGATAGGACAGTGTGTGACTGGAGGAGGGACTGTATGGTAGGACAGTGTATGACTGGAGGAGGGACTGTATGATAGGACAGTGTATGACTGGAGGAGGGACTGTATGATAGGACAGTGTATGACTGGAGGAGGGACTGTATGGTAGGACAGTGTATGACTGGAGGAGGGACTGTATGATAGGACAGTGTATGACTGGAGGAGGGACTGTATGGTAGGACAGTGTATGACTGGAGGAGGGACTGTATGATAGGACAGTGTATGACTGGAGGAGGGACTGTATGATAGGACAGTGTATGACTGGAGGAGGGACTGTATGGTAGGACAGTGTATGACTGGAGGAGGGACTGTATGATAGGACAGTGTATGACTGGAGGAGGGACTGTATGATAGGACAGTGTATGACTGGAGGAGGGACTGTATGATAGGACAGTGTATGACTGGAGGAGGGACTGTATGATAGGACAGTGTGTGACTGGAGGAGGGACTGTATGGTAGGACAGTGTATGACTGGAGGAGGGACTGTATGATAGGACAGTGTATGACTGGAGGAGGGACTGTATGATAGGACAGTGTATGACTGGAGGAGGGACTGTATGGTAGGACAGTGTATGACTGGAGGAGGGACTGTATGATAGGACAGTGTATGACTGGAGGAGGGACTGTATGATAGGACAGTGTGTGACTGGAGGAGGGACTGTATGATAGGACAGTGTATGACTGGAGGAGGGACTGTATGATAGGACAGTGTATGACTGGAGGAGGGACTGTATGATAGGACAGTGTGTGACTGGAGGAGGGACTGTATGGTAGGACAGTGTATGACTGGAGGAGGGACTGTATGATAGGACAGTGTATGACTGGAGGAGGGACTGTATGATAGGACAGTGTATGACTGGAGGAGGGACTGTATGATAGGACAGTGTATGACTGGAGGAGGGACTGTATGATAGGACAGTGTATGACTGGAGGAGGGACTGTATGATAGGACAGTGTATGACTGGAGGAGGGACTGTATGATAGGACAGTGTATGACTGGAGGAGGGACTGTATGGTAGGACAGTGTATGACTGGAGGAGGGACTGTATGATAGGACAGTGTATGACTGGAGGAGGGACTGTATGATAGGACAGTGTGTGACTGGAGGAGGGACTGTATGATAGGACAGTGTATGACTGGAGGAGGGACTGTATGATAGGACAGTGTATGACTGGAGGAGGGACTGTATGGTAGGACAGTGTATGACTGGAGGAGGGACTGTATGATAGGACAGTGTATGACTGGAGGAGGGACTGTATGGTAGGACAGTGTATGACTGGAGGAGGGACTGTATGACTGGAGGAGGGACTGTATGAGAGCAGAACTGTGTATGACTGGAGGAGGGACTGTATGAGAGCAGGACTGTATGACTGAAGGTAGGTGTGTATGTGGATGGATGGAGTGAAATTCTATTTTATTTAAAAAATTTCTAACCTCTAAGAAATAAAAATATGATTTTGTGATTTTTAAAGACCCATTTGACAAAAAAAAATATCCTTAAAATCGGCAAACTTGCTCTTAGAAGCCAAAGTTGAGTGCTAGTTTTCTCTGTAATCATTACACACGATACTGAAATAGTAATCTTTTAAGATACTGAAATAGAGTAGTAGTTAGCTTGTACGATTGTTGTTTAAGATTCCTCATTCTGCCATATGTGTTCTAGAGATGGCAGCACTCGGTGGGATCCTAGCTTCTACTGAATCACTAATTATAACCTGAGAAGATAAAACAGGTAGAAATTCTAAAAATCCCCACATAGACTGCACACACGTCTCTCAATAAAACAGTGTTCCCAGGGGCACTCTAAAACTCCCAACAGAGTTACACATAACATTCATAAATACATGCCATAAGCAGATATCGAAAGAATATCAAATATTTTTAAAAATAGAAAGTTGGAAGAAAAAAGATTCTAACAATCACTTAAATGTTCCTCTTAAGGAAACCTGCTTGTTGGTAAGGTGGTGGTGCTGATCATAGGGAAGAACACAAGTTCAGCATCAATTTTCTTTTGTCCCACAAAAGACTCTTGGGACCTATGGTGCCTGAGGAAAAGAGTGCCATAACTTTCCTGAAAGATCTAGGTTGCAAGCTTATCGATACTTCTAGAGACCCAAGGGCTGCCACCTTCTTCTTCCAGTACCACAGTGTGTAGATCCAGAGGGATAATGCCTGCTGCATTCTTGGTTCCCATCCATCCTCGGAGGAACGCCAAGAGCTTCACAACTGAAATTACCGTCTATAAATTATAATTTTGTGTAAAATTCTCAACAAAAGTGTTCCAATAAATTCCTCTAAAAAATATGGTGGTATGAGACGAAAAAAAAATCAAAACGAACTCTAGGAGAAATCTTAATATTTTTTTCAATGAAGCTGTTTTATTTATTTCGCAGTCTATGGGTACTCGCTAGAGGCTGACCGAAAACACACACACACACACACACACACACACACACACACACACACACACACACACACACACACATACACACACACACACACACACACACACACACACACACACACACACACACACACACACACACACAAATCTGACCCGAAACTGTTGTACAGCCACATCAGGAGGAAAACAACAGTCAAGGACCAGGTAATCAGGCTAAGGAAGGAAGGAGGAGAGACAACAGGAAATGACCGTGAAGTATGTGAAGAACTCAACAAGAGATTCAAAGAAGTGTTCACAGAGGAGACAGAAGGGACTCCAGAAAGACGGAGAGGTGGGGCACACCACCAAGTGCTGGACACAGTGCACACAACCGAGGAAGAAGTGAAGAGGCTTCTGAGTGAGCTAGATACCTCAAAGGCAATGGGGCCAGATAACATCTCCCCATGGGTATTGAGAGAGGGAGCAGAGGCGCTATGTGTACCCCTAACAACAATATTCAATACATCTATCGAAACAGGGAGATTGCCTGAGGCATGGAAGACAGCAAATGTAGTCCCAATCTTTAAAAAAGGAGACAGACATGAAGCATTAAACTACAGACCAGTGTCACTGACATGTATAGTATGCAAAATCATGGAGAAGATTATCAGGAGAAGAGTGGTGGAACACCTAGAAAGGAATGATCTCATCAACAGCAGCCAGCATGGTTGCAGGGACGGGAAATCCTGTGTCACAAACCTACTGGAGTTCTATGACATGGTGACAGCAGTAAGACAAGAGAGAGAGGGGTGGGTGGATTGCATTTTCTTGGACTGCAAGAAGGCGTTTGACACAGTTCCACACAAGAGATTGGTGCAAAAACTGGAGGACCAAGCAGGGATAACAGGGAAGGCACTACAATGGATCAGGGAATACTTGTCAGGAAGACAGCAGCGAGTCATGGTACGTGGCGAGGTGTCAGAGTGGGCACCTGTGACCAGCGGGGTCCCGCAGGGGTCAGTCCTAGGACCAGTGCTGTTTCTGGTATTTGTGAACGACATGACGGAAGGAATAGACTCTGAGGTGTCCCTGTTTGCAGATGACGTGAAGTTGATGAGAAGAATACACTCGATCGAAGACCAGGCAGAACTACAAAGGGATCTGGACAGGCTGCAGACCTGGTCCAGCAATTGGCTCCTGGAGTTCAATCCCACCAAGTGCAAAGTCATGAAGATTGGGGAAGGGCAAAGAAGGCCGCAGACGGAGTACAGTCTAGGGGGTCAGAGACTACAAACCTCACTCAAGGAAAAAGATCTTGGGGTGAGTATAACACCAGGCACATCTCCTGAAGCGCACATCAACCAAATAACTGCTGCAGCATATGGGCACCTAGCAAACCTCAGAACAGCATTCCGACATCTTAATAAGGAATCGTTCAGGACCCTGTACACCGTATACGTTAGGCCCATATTGGAGTATGCGGCACCAGTTTGGAACCCACACCTAGCCAAGCACGTAAAGAAACTAGAGAAAGTGCAAAGGTTTGCAACAAGACTAGTCCCAGAGCTAAGAGGTATGTCCTACGAGGAGAGGTTAAGGGAAATCAACCTGACGACACTGGAGGACAGGAGAGATAGGGGGGACATGATAACGACATACAAAATACTGAGAGGAATTGACAAGGTGGACAAAGACAGGATGTTCCAGAGATTGGACACAGTAACAAGGGGACACAGTTGGAAGCTGAAGACACAGATGAATCACAGGGATGTTAGGAAGTATTTCTTCAGCCACAGAGTAGTCAGTAAGTGGAATAGTTTGGGAAGCGATGTAGTGGAGGCAGGATCCATACATAGCTTTAAGCAGAGGTATGATAAAGCTCACGGCTCAGGGAGAGTGACCTAGTAGCGATCAGTGAAGAGGCGGGGCCAGGAGCTCGGACTCGACCCCCGCAACCTCAACTAGGTGAGTACAACTAGGTGAGTACACACACACACACACACACACACACACGCACACGCACGCACGCACGCACGCACACGCACCCGAAGCAGTATCGTTAAATAGTGCTCCCAGGATTTAGCGTTCTAGTGGCTGTCCTAAGATTATTAGTGGTCATCATACATGACTGAATCAGTGAACATATCTACAAGAGTGTAACAGCTTTCTAGAGTATGAATAATGTGATAAGATCAAGAATTTTACAATTTAAATTTGATTGCGGATGTTTTCACTGGAAGCTGTGTGAGGGAGGGTAGCAAGTCACACTGCTGGCGGCAGTGTTGACACAAAAAAAAAACATATTTGATGGGTCAAGGTTGTAACCTTAAATAAAAATAAATGCAAATATCTGGTGGGTTATGGCAGCAGTGAGTGATACAGCAAATATTGAAATAAAATTTAGTGGAAATCCCCAGCAGTTGGTGTTGTGACTACAGTTAATATCACCAGGCTATGATTATGACCATAATACTAAAAAAAAAAAAAAAAAAGAGTAAATACCAAATTATTAAAAAAAAAAAAAACCTTGAATGCATGATGAAAGCTACGAAAGCTACGGAGGGAGTTTATAGAAGACACCACCAGGAGGAGCCTCCATTACTGTGCTGACGACGTCACTTGCCTATGTGTGGGAGCAATTTTGGTTGGTGTCCAAAGTATCATAGTGTCTCGCGCTGCTGGTTGTATGCTATAGCATCACTCTCTCCCTAACTTTGAGTGCCAGGAGATAGATAGTGGTAGCCCTGACAATATTTAGTAAGTTAAAAATCTTCAGGAGAGTTGAGTAGCCTAGTGACCCCCCCCCCTCCTTTTTCAAAGAACAAGCTCGTAAATGCGCACGCTCACGCGCACACAAACACACGTGTACACCAATAAGTATTATAATAGTTAATATTAGTATACAATTAATAAGGAATAGAGAGAGAAATAATTCTATAATCTTCAAAAGAGTAGCGTAGCCTAGCATGATAGTGACCCCCCCCCCCATTTTCATAAAGACAGATAAGCACGTGAACACACACACACACACACACACAAACACACACACACACACACACACACACTCACACACACACACACACACACACACACACACACACACACACACACACATACACACACACACACACACACACACACACACACACATATACACATACACAGGGTGCATAGCAAACCTAAGAACAGCATTCCGACACCTCAATAAGGAATCGTTCAGGACTCTGTACACCGTGTGTGATAGGCCTATATTGGAGTATGCAGCACCCGTTTTGAGCCGACACCTAGCCAAGCAAGTAAGGAAACTAGAGAAAGTGTAAAGGTTTGCAACAAGACTAGTCCCAGAGCTAAGGGGTATGTCCTACGAGGAGAGGTTAAGGGAAATCGGCCTGTCGACACTGGAGGACAGGAGAGATAGGAGGGGGGGATATGACATAAAATACTGAGAGGAATCGACAGGGTGGACAGACAGAATGTTCCAGAGATGAGACACAGCAACAAGGGGTTACAGTTGGAAGTTGAAGACTCAGATGAATCACAGGGATGTAAGGAAGTATTTCTTCAGTCATAGTTATTAGGACGTGGAATAGTCTGGGAAGTGATGTAGTGGAGGCAAGAGGTATGATAAAGCAAATGGAGGAGGAAGATTGACCTAATAGAGACCAGTGAAGACGCGGTGCCAGGAGCTGTGATTCGACCCTTGCAACCACAACTAGGCGAGTACACACACACACACACAAACACATGTATGCATATACAACAGGCCTAGTGTCTAATCGACATGTGCCTAGGACAAAATGGTAACTAACATTCTCAGACAAACCTAACTTAACACAGCACATCCCCCCACACAATTTTACACAAAGGTGGGATCTCAAAAGGGTGGATGTAAAGGCAAGGGAGCCGAGTATGGCTGGAAAGGCTAGAAAGGCTCAACAAAATGGATCAAGAATAAGAAAAAAAGGTTAAATGAGCTTTGCAATAACATGTTAGCAAAGCTATCTACAGAGAGCAAGAAGTGGGAATCACGAGCTGTTGCTGCTGAGGCAAAGATACATAGACTGGAGGAAGAAATGGACATGCTGAAGCAGGATATAATGAGGTCTGAAAGGAGCAAGGAGACTGAAATGGGAACATCAGCAGGCAATAATGGGACTGAAGGAAGGGATAGTTAAGAGTCCCTTGTTGAAGTAATATCAGGCCATCAGGGTGTCCAGGAGATAAGGAAAACAAAGGAGATGCTTAAATCAGATCCAGAGATATGGAGGGAAAAGAAATGGGATGAGAGGGAGAGGTCAATAATTATTCATGGGCTTCAGGAGGCTGAAGGGAAGACCTATGATTAAAGACAAAGGACAGAGAGATTAAGTGCAACATTTCAATAACAGGAAAGGAGGACATGTCTCACGTAGAAAATTTTCAGACTCAGAGGGGTATTCGAAGGAAAAAAAAAACTGACCAATCAAATTGACATTCAAGGGAGTGGTATGGAACAGGATACTAAAACAGAAGCCACTGTTAAAGGACTCTCAAGAATATCAAGTGTACCTCAGTCGAGACAGAACACGAAAAGAAATGGAACAACTGAGAGTGAGAGTAAAATGAAACCAGCAGAAAGACAGAGGCAGAGACAGGACAGGCAAGGATAAACAGGAAATCTCAGCCTCCAGGAGAACATCAAACACAAATAATTACAGAAACTCCTCAACCGCTGTCACCTCATATCAACCAAACACAATTACCAGAAACAAACCACACTTCATAGCACCCCTCCCCCCAAGCACTAATTTCACAATCACAGCATCCTAAAAATGCAGTACTGGAAAAGAAGCTAAATGCAGATGGAATCACAGATAAGAGTGAAAAGTGGCAAGAACGAATCATTGATGCATCTCCTGACATCATAGCACTAACAGAGACAAAACTTACAGGGATGATAACAGATGCAGTCTTTCCAACTGGATATCAGATCCTGAGGAAAGACAGAGAACAGAGGAGAGGGAAGAGTGGCACTGCTAATAAAAAACCAGTGAATTTTTGAGGAAATGGGAGGAATGGACAGAGGAAAAACACGACTTCATTGTAGGAACACTTCAGACTGAGGGTCCAAAGGTGACAATAGCAGTGATGTATAACCCACCACTGAACAGCAGGAGGCCAAGACAAGAGTATGATGAGTGTAATAGAGCAATGGTGGATACACTAACTGAAGTGGCCATGAGGCCTCATATGGGTAGGACAAAATTACTCATAATGGGGGATTCCAATCAAAAAGAGATTGACTGAGAAAACCTAAAGCCACATGGGGGACCAGAAAGGTGGAGGGCTCAGATGTTGAAGACAGTATTGAAGAACTTCATGCACCAACATGTTAGGGATACAACCAGAGAGAGATGATTATGTTGCAGCAATACTGGATCTCATATTCACATTGAATAGTTCAGACATAGATGATATCACACACGAAAGACCCCTTCATGCTAGTGATCACGATGTCCTGAGTTTTGAATACCTTGTAGAGTTAACAGTGGAGAATGCAGCAGCACTAGAAGGACGAAAGAAACCAAACTTCAGGAAAAGGGACTTCATAGGCATGAGAAGATTCCTGCATTAAGTGCAGTGGTAAAGGGAACTAGAGGAAAAGACAATAACTGCAATGATGGACCTAGTAACCAGTAAGTGCAGAGAAGCAGAGACGTTCATACTAAAGGGTAACATAAAAAATGGATGTAAAAAGGCCAAAACCAAGTGTGCTAAAGCATGTAAAAAGTATAGAAGGCAAGGAGCTGAGCAGAGGAACCAGAAACGAATATGTAGGGATAAGGAGAGAGGCTCAGAGGCAATACGAGAACGACATATCAAAATCCAAATCTTAACCAAAGTTGTTATACAGTCACAGTAGGAGAAAAACAACAGTCAAAGACCAGGTAATCTGGCTTGAGGAAAGAAAGAGGGGAGCTCACAAAGAGTGACCAGGAAGTACGTGATGAACTTAACACAAGATTTAGAGAAGCATTCACTATAGACAGAAATGCTACCAGCAAACCATGGAGGTAGGGTGCACCAGCAGATGCTGGATGCAATACACATAACCAAAGAAGAGGTGAAGAAACTGCTAGGTGAGCTAGATACCTCCATTGCTCTTAAGAGAAGGAGCAGAGGAACTGTCTGTGCCACTAACAGCAATCTTCACTAAATCTATGGAAATTGGTTAATTGCCTGAGACGTGGAAGACAGCAAATGTAGTTGCAGCTTTTAAGGAGACAGACGGGCAGTGTTAAACTACAGACCAGTGTCACTGACTTGTAAAGTCTTGGAAAACGTGATCAGGAGAAGAGTGGTGGAGCACATTGAAAGGATTGTGCTCATACATGACAATTGGCACGGCTTTAGAGATGGGGAAACCCTGTGTCACAAATCTACTTGAGTTCTACGATAAGTTAACAGAAGTAAGACAGGAGAGAGAGAGAGGAATGGGTAGATTACACGTTTTTGGACAGCAAGAAGGCTTTTGACACAGTACCACACAAGAGACTGGTACAAAAATTAGAGGAGCAGGCAGGAATAGTAGGGAAAGTACTGCAATGGATCAGGGAATATTTGACAGGAAGGAAACAACGAGTATTTGTGCGCGATGAAGTGTCAGAGTGGGCGCTTGCGTCCAGTGGGTTAGTCCTAGGTCCGGTGCTGTTTCTTGTATACGTGAATAACATGATGGAATGAACAGATTCAGAAGTGTCAGTGTTTGCTGATGATGTGAAACTGACGAGAATACAAGCGGGCAAGGATCATCTAAGATTACAAGGGGATCTGGACAGACTACAAGTCTAGTCCGACAAATGGCTCCTGGAGTTTAACCGTAGTAAGTGTAAAGTCATGAAGATTAGGGTAGGACAAAGAAGACAGCAAAACGGAGTACAGGTTAGAGGATCAAAGGTTACAAACATCGCAGAGAAAAGGATCTTAGCGTAAGCATTATAACGAACATGTCCCCCGAGGCACACATCAATCAAATAACTGCTGAAACATATGAGCGTTTAACAAACCAGAGAATAGCATTTCGACATCTGAGTAAGGAATTATTCACGACATTGTAAACTGTGTACGTCAGGCCCATACTGTAACTAGTATAGAACCCACACCTAGTCAAAAGTTTGCAACAAGATTAGTTCCGGAACTGAACTGTATGTCTTACGAGGAGAGATTAAGGGAACTCATCCTGATGATACTAGAGGATAGGGGGGACATGATAACGACGTATAAAATACTGAGAGGAATTGACAAGGTGGACAGGGCTCGAATGTTTCAGAGATGGGATACAGGACAAGGGGCCACTATTGGAAGCTGAAAACCCTGATGAGTCACAGGGATGTTAGGAAGTATTTCTTTAGCCTTATTGTTGTCAGGAAGTGGAATAATCTGGAGAGTGAAGTAGTGGAGGCAAATTCCATACATAGATTTAAGAAGAGGTATGATAAAGCTCATGGAGCAAGGAGAGGGTGAATTAGCATCGACCAGTGAAGCGGCGAGGCCAGGAGTTGTGAATCGACCCTTGCAATCACAATTAGGTGAGTACAATTAGGTGAACACACACAAAAAAAACACATTATTTTTCAATATGTATATTATATATATAATCATATAAAGATGGACGGGGGCTCGAACCATGGTCCTGGTTGCTGTCCATCTTCTGTTCATTCATCGACTGTCGTTCATTACAACTTAAACTGAGTTGGTATTGTATATAAGTTATATAAATAATACTTATTAATTATACTTAATTTAATGACAGCTGTTTAAAAATGTATATTTTATATGAGGAAGCGCACTGTACACTTGGGAGTTTGTATAGTAGGAATATGCGTGTATGTGTGTGTGTTTGTATGGTATAAAGGGGTGAAGGAGGGCGTGTTCGGAGAGAAGAGAGGCTTGTTTGGAGAGAGGGTCAGGGTAGGAGTTTGTGTGTGTGTGTGTGTTTTCAAGCAGAAATTAGTATTGTCCAGAGAATTCAGTCGTGAAGACCTCTTGAATATCACAGCCTACCAGGAGGGTGTTCCGGCGGTGGGAGGATCAACGTCCCCGCAACCCAGTCCTTGATCAGGCCTCCCAGTGGATCAGAGCCTGATCATCCAGGCTGTTACTGCTGGCCGCACGAAGCCGAACGTGTGAAACACAGTCCTGCTGATCGTGGACTGACTTTAGGTACCTGTCCAGCTCCCTCTTGAAGTAGTCAGTCTCAGAATATACAAGGAAAAAAGGTAAGGAACACTATGTCAGGATTCCTGAGATTATCAATAAAATTGCAACGAATTATCAGGATAAGGAAAATTTACTATATATTCTATATATGTATTTATTTATTTGTTTATTTATTTATTTATTCAAACACGCTGGCCGTGTCCCACCGAGGCAGGGTGACCCAAAAAGAAACTCACCATCATTTACATATAATCACTGTTTTCGCAGAAGCGGGAACATATGACAATTCAGATGTCACTCCAAACAGTAAATAACCCAAACTCCTCTTTTAGAGAATAGGCATTGTACTTCCCATCTCCAGGACTCAAATCCTGCTAACCGGTTTCCCCCGAATCCCTTCACAAAATATTACCCATTTCACACACTAACAGCTCGTCAAGTCCCAAAAACTGTTCGTCTTCACTCCTAACACGCTCATACTTGCCTGCTGTATGTCCAAGCCTCTTGCACGCAGAACCTCTTTTACCCCCCGAAGCCTTTCCTAGGATGATCCCTACCCCTTCTTCCTTCCACTACCAATATTTACACCCTCCAAGTCATCCTATTTTGTTCCATCCTCTCTAAATGAATAAACCACCCCGACAACCCCTCCTCACCCCTCTGAATAGTACTTTTAGTAACTCCACACCACAACCTAATTTCCACACTACGAATTCTCTGCATAATATTTACACCATACATTGGCCTTAGACACATCTCCACTGTCTCTAGCCCCTTTCTTGCTGCACCATTTACAACCCATGCTTCACGCCCGTACAAGAGTGTTAGTACCACTATACTCTCATACATTCCCTTCTTAGCCTCCATGGATAATGTTCTTTGTCTCCCCAGATACCTTAATGCGCCAACCACTTTTTTTTTCTTCCTCAATTCAATGGTTTACCTTGTTCTTCATAAACCCATCCGCCGACAAATCTACTCCCAAATATCTGATCACATTTAATTCTTCTATACTCCCTCCCTTCAATCTGATGTTCATTTTTACTTATCTAAATCATTTGATTCCCTCATCACCTTACTCTTATCTATGTTCACTTTCAACTATTTTTCCACACCCTTCCAAACTCGTACACTAACCTTTGCAGCCTCATTTTAGAATCTCCCAAAAGCACAGTATCATCAGCAAAACGTAACTGTGTAATACTTCCATTTTGTATTTGAATCCGCATAATTTAATCCCACCCTTTTCCCCAACACCCTGGCATTTATTTCTTTTACAACCCCATCTATAAAGATGTTAAGCAACCATGGTGACATTACGTATACCTGTCTAAGACCTACTTTTACTGTGAAAAAATCTCCCTCTCTCCTACACACCCTAACCTGAGCCTCTGAGCTCTTTACAGCATTTAGTAATTTACCACCTATTCCATACACTTGCAACATATGCCACATTGCTTCCCTATCCACCATATCATAAGCCTTTTCTAAATCCATAAAAGCAACGAAAACTTCCCTGCCTCTATCTAAATATTGTTCACTTATATGCTTCAATGTAAACACTACCCATTCATAAGCGTCCTTATTCATTTGCGATCCTACTCTCCGTCTTCCCTCTAATTCTTTCAATAAAAACCCTACCATACACTTTACCAGGCATACTCAGTAGACTTTTTTCTTTATAATTTTTACACTCTTTTTGTCCCTTTCCCATTATATACAGGAACTATGGATGCTCTCTGCCGGTCCCTAGGTACTTTCCCCTCCTTCATACATTTATTGAACAAAAGTACCAATAATTCCAAAACTATACTCCCCCCCCCATGTTTTTAATATTTGCCATGATCCCATCTGTTCCAGCTAATTTATATCCATTTAATTCTACCCAATGCCTCACGCACTTCCCCTGCACTCACATCTAGCTCTTCTTCACTCCTAAAAGATGTTATACCACCCTAGCCAATGCATGAAATCACTGCCTCCTCTCATCAACATATAACAGTTCCTCAAAATATTCCCGCCATCTTCCCAATACCTCCGACTCTCCATCTAATCTCTTCCGTTTTTAACTGTCAGATCCATTTGCTCCCTAGGTGTTCTTAACCTATTTATTCCACTCCAAAACTTTTTCTGATTCTCAGCAAAATTTGTTGACAGCACCTCATTCTATCATTTGCTCTCTTTTTGCACTCCATCACCACTCTCTTCACCTCTTTTACTCACTTCTTTGTAAAAAAAATCTCTCATACCAATTTTTTTCTCCCTGTACCTCCTCTTTCCACCAATCACTCCTCTTTCCTCCCTCACTCACCCTCCTATATCCACAAACTTCTGCCCCTCATTCTAGCACTGCATTTTTAAAACTACCTCCCCTTTTTAACCCCTGCACTGCCTATACTCCCACTAGCCCACCTATCGCCCAATAGTTGCTTATATCTCACACTTCTTCCTCCCTTAGTTTAGAAACTTTCACCTCTTTCTTGCTGCTGCTATTTTCCTTTTGTCCCATCTACCTCTTACTTTAACTGTAGCAACCACCCAGGGAGGTACTACCGTCCTGGTAGATACTAGTCTGGTAGACAACAACCACCCAGGGAGGTACTACCGTCCTGTGGTAGCAGGCTGGTAGACAGCAACCACCCAGGGAGGTACTACCGTCCTGTGGTAGCAGGCTGGTAGACAGCAACCACCCAGGGAGGTACTACCGTCCTGTGGTAGCAGGCTGGTAGACAGCAACCACCCAGGGAGGTACTACCGTCCTGTGGTAGCAGGCTGGTAGACAGCAACCACCCAGGGAGGTACTCCCGTCCTGTGGTAGCAGGCTGGTAGACAGCAACCACCCAGGGAGGTACTACCGTCCTGTGGTAGCAGGCTGGTAGACAGCAACCACCCAGGGAGGTACTACCGTCCTGTGGTAGCAGGCTGGTAGACAACAACCACCCAGGGAGGTACTACCGTCCTGTGGTAGCAGGCTGGTAGACAGCAACCACCCAGGGAGGTACTACCGTCCTGTGGTAGCAGGCTGGTAGACAGCAACCACCCAGGGAGGTACTACCGTCCTGTGGTAGCAGGCTGGTAGACAGCAACCACCCAGGGAGGTACTACCGTCCTGTGGTAGCAGGCTGGTAGACAGCAACCACCCAGGGAGGTACTACCGTCCTGTGGTAGCAGGCTGGTAGACAGCAACCACCCAGGGAGGTACTACCGTCCTGTGGTAGCAGGCTGGTAGACAGCAACCACCCAGGGAGGTACTACCGTCCTGTGGTAGTAGGCTGGTAGACAGCAACCACCCAGGGAGGTACTACCGTCCTGTGGTAGCAGGCTGGTAGACAGCAACCACCCAGGGAGGTACTACCGTCCTGTGGTAGTAGGCTGGTAGACAGCAACCACCCAGGGAGGTACTACCGTCCTGTGGTAGCAGGCTGGTAGACAACAACCACCCAGGGAGGTACTACCGTCCTGTGGTAGTAGGCTGGTAGACAGCAACCACCCAGGGAGGTACTACCGTCCTGTGGTAGCAGGCTGGTAGACAGCAACCACCCAGGGAGGTACTACCGTCCTGTGGTAGCAGGCTGGTAGACAGCAACCACCCAGGGAGGTACTACCGTCCTGTGGTAGTAGGCTGGTAGACAGCAACCACCCAGGGAGGTACTACCGTCCTGTGGTAGTAGGCTGGTAGACAGCAACCATCCAGGGAGGGTCCTGTGGTAGTAGGTTGGTAGCAACCACCCACGGAGGTATTACCGTCCTGTGGTAGCAGGCTGGTAGACAGCAACCACCCAGGGAGGTACTACCGTCAAGTGGTAGTAGGCTGGTAGACAACAACCACCCAGGGAGGTACTACCGTCCTGTGGTAGCAGGCTGGTAGACAGCAACCACCCAGGGAGGTACTACCGTCCTGTGGTAGCAGGCTGGTAGACAGCAACCACCCAGGGAGGTACTACCGTCCTGTGGTAGTAGGTTGGTAGACAGCAACCACCCAGGGAGGTACTACCGTCCTGTGGTAGCAGGCTGGTAGACAGCAACCACCCAGGGAGGTACTACCGTCCTGTGGTAGCAGGCTGGTAGACAGCAACCACCCAGGGAGGTACTACCGTCCTGTGGTAGTAGGCTGGTAGACAGCAACCACCCAGGGAGGTACTACCGTCCTGTGGTAGCAGGCTGGTAGACAGCAACCACCCAGGGAGGTACTACCGTCCTGTGGTAGCAGGCTGGTAGACAGCAACCACCCAGGGAGGTACTACCGTCCTGTGGTAGCAGGCTGGTAGACAGCAACCACCCAGGGAGGTACTACCGTCCTGTGGTAGCAGGCTGGTAGACAACAACCACCCTGGGAGGTACTACCGTCCTGTGGTCGGCTGGTAGACAGCAACCACCCAGGGAGGTACTACCGTCCTGTGGTAGCAGGCTGGTAGACAGCAACCACCCAGGGAGGTACTACCGTCCTGTGGTAGCAGGCTGGTAGACAGCAACCACCCAGGGAGGTACTACCGTCCTGTGGTAGCAGGCTGGTAGACAGCAACCACCCAGGGAGGTACTACCGTCCTGTGGTAGCAGGCTGGTAGACAGCAACCACCCAGGGAGGTACTACCGTCCTGTGGTAGCAGGCTGGTAGACAGCAACCACCCAGGGAGGTACTACCGTCCTGTGGTAGCAGGCTGGTAGACAGCAACCACCCAGGGAGGTACTACCGTCCTGTGGTAGCAGGCTGGTAGACAGCAACCACCCAGGGAGGTACTACCGTCCTGTGGTAGTAGGCTGGTAGACAGCAACCACCCAGGGAGGTACTACCGTCCTGTGGTAGCAGGCTGGTAGACAGCAACCACCCAGGGAGGTACTACCGTCCTGTGGTAGCAGGCTGGTAGACAACAACCACCCAGGGAGGTACTACCGTCCTGTGGTAGTAGGCTGGTAGACAGCAACCACCCAGGGAGGTACTACCGTCCTGTGGTAGTAGGCTGGTAGACAGCAACCACCCAGGGAGGTACTACCGTCCTGTGGTAGTAGGCTGGTAGACAGCAACCACCCAGGGAGGTACTACCGTCCTGTGGTAGCAGGCTGGTAGACAGCAACCACCCCAGGGAGGTACTACCGTCCTGTGGTAGCAGGCTGGTAGACAGCAACCACCCAGGGAGGTACTACCGTCATGTGGTAGTAGGCTGGTAGACAGCAACCACCCAGGGAGGTACTACCGTCCTGTGGTAGTAGGCTGGTAGACAGCAACCACCCAGGGAGGTACTACCGTCCTGTGGTAGTAGGCTGGTAGACAGCAACCACCCAGGGAGGTACTACCGTCCTGTGGTAGTAGGCTGGTAGACAGCAACCACCCAGGGAGGTACTACCGTCCTGTGGTAGCAGGCTGGTAGACAGCAACCACCCAGGGAGGTACTACCGTCCTGTGGTAGTAGGCTGGTAGACAGCAACCACCCAGGGAGGTACTACCGTCCTGTGGTAGTAGGCTGGTAGACAGCAACCACCCAGGGAGGTACTACCGTCCTGGTAGACAGCAACCACCCAGGGAGGTACTAGTAGCAGGCTGGTAGACAGCAACCACCCAGGGAGGTACTACCGTCCTGTGGTAGTAGGCTGGTAGACAGCAACCACCCAGGGAGGTACTACCGTCCTGTGGTAGTAGGCTGGTAGACAGCAACCACCCAGGGAGGTACTACCGTCCTGTGGTAGTAGGCTGGTAGACAGCAACCACCCAGGGAGGTACTACCGTCCTGTGGTAGTAGGCTGGTAGACAACAACCACCCAGGGAGGTACTACCGTCCTGTGGTAGTAGGCTGGTAGACAGCAACCACCCAGGGAGGTACTACCGTCCTGTGGTAGTAGGCTGGTAGACAGCAACCACCCAGGGAGGTACTACCGTCCTGTGGTAGCAGGCTGGTAGACAGCAACCACCCAGGGAGGTACTACCGTCCTGTGGTAGTAGGCTGGTAGACAGCAACCACCCAGGGAGGTACTACCGTCCTGTGGTAGTAGGCTGGTAGACAACAACCACCCAGGGAGGTACTACCGTCCTGTGGTAGCAGGCTGGTAGACAACAACCACCCAGGGAGGTACTACCGTCCTGTGGTAGTAGGCTGGTAGACAACAACCACCCAGGGAGGTACTACCGTCCTGTGGTAGCAGGCTGGTAGACAACAACCACCCAGGGAGGTACTACCGTCCTGTGGTAGCAGGCTGGTAGACAGCAACCACCCAGGGAGGTACTACCGTCCTGTGGTAGTAGGCTGGTAGACAACAACCACCCAGGGAGGTACTACCGTCCTGTGGTAGCAGGCTGGTAGACAGCAACCACCCAGGGAGGTACTACCGTCCTGTGGTAGCAGGCTGGTAGACAGCAACCACCCAGGGAGGTACTACCGTCCTGTGGTAGTAGGCTGGTAGACAGCAACCACCCAGGGAGGTACTACCGTCCTGTGGTAGCAGGCTGGTAGACAGCAACCACCCAGGGAGGTACTACCGTCCTGTGGTAGCAGGCTGGTAGACAGCAACCACCCAGGGAGGTACTACCGTCCTGTGGTAGTAGGCTGGTAGACAACAACCACCCAGGGAGGTACTACCGTCCTGTGGTAGCAGGCTGGTAGACAGCAACCACCCAGGGAGGTACTACCGTCCTGTGGTAGCAGGCTGGTAGACAGCAACCACCCAGGGAGGTACTACCGTCCTGTGGTAGTAGGCTGGTAGACAGCAACCACCCAGGGAGGTACTACCGTCCTGTGGTAGCAGGCTGGTAGACAGCAACCACCCAGGGAGGTACTACCGTCCTGTGGTAGCAGGCTGGTAGACAGCAACCACCCAGGGAGGTACTACCGTCCTGTGGTAGCAGGCTGGTAGACAGCAACCACCCAGGGAGGTACTACCGTCCTGTGGTAGCAGGCTGGTAGACAGCAACCACCCAGGGAGGTACTACCGTCCTGTGGTAGCAGGCTGGTAGACAGCAACCACCCAGGGAGGTACTACCGTCCTGTGGTAGCAGGCTGGTAGACAGCAACCACCCAGGGAGGTACTACCGTCCTGTGGTAGCAGGCTGGTAGACAGCAACCACCCAGGGAGGTACTACCGTCCTGTGGTAGCAGGCTGGTAGACAGCAACCACCCAGGGAGGTACTACCGTCCTGTGGTAGCAGGCTGGTAGACAACCACCCAGGGAGGTACTACCGTCCTGTGGTAGCAGGCTGGTAGACAGCAACCACCCAGGGAGGTACTACCGTCCTGTGGTAGCAGGCTGGTAGACAGCAACCACCCAGGGAGGTACTACCGTCCTGTGGTAGCAGGCTGGTAGACAGCAACCACCCAGGGAGGTACTACTGTCCTGTGGTAGTAGGCTGGTAGACAGCAACCACCCAGGGAGGTACTACCGTCCTGTGGTAGCAGGCTGGTAGACAGCAACCACCCAGGGAGGTACTACCGTCCTGTGGTAGTAGGCTGGTAGACAGCAACCACCCAGGGAGGTACTACCGTCCTGTGGTAGTAGGCTGGTAGACAGCAACCACCCAGGGAGGTACTACCGTCCTGTGGTAGCAGGCTGGTAGACAGCAACCACCCAGGGAGGTACTACCGTCCTGTGGTAGTAGGCTGGTAGACAGCAACCACCCAGGGAGGTACTACCGTCCTGTGGTAGTAGGCTGGTAGACAGCAACCACCCAGGGAGGTACTACCGTCCTGTGGTAGCAGGCTGGTAGACAACCACCCAGGGAGGTACTACCGTCCTGTGGTAGTAGGCTGGTAGACAGCAACCACCCAGGGATGTACTACCGTCCTGTGGTAGACAGCAACCACCCAGGGAGGCTGGTAGACAGCAACCACCCAGGGAGGTACTACCGTCCTGTGGTAGTAGGCTGGTAGACAACAACCACCCAGGGAGGTACTACCGTCCTGTGGTAGTAGGCTGGTAGACAACAACCACCCAGGGAGGTACTACCGTCCTGTGGTAGTAGGCTGGTAGACAGCAACCACCCAGGGAGGTACTACCGTCCTGTGGTAGCAGGCTGGTAGACAGCAACCACCCAGGGAGGTACTACCGTCCTGTGGTAGTAGGCTGGTAGACAGCAACCACCCAGGGAGGTACTACCGTCCTGTGGTAGTAGGCTGGTAGACAGCAACCACCCAGGGAGGTACTACCGTCCTGTGGTAGCAGGCTGGTAGACAGCAACCACCCAGGGAGGTACTACCGTCCTGTGGTAGCAGGCTGGTAGACAACAACCACCCAGGGAGGTACTACCGTCCTGTGGTAGTAGGCTGGTAGACAGCAACCACCCAGGGAGGTACTACCGTCCTGTGGTAGCAGGCTGGTAGACAACAACCACCCAGGGAGGTACTACCGTCCTGTGGTAGCAGGCTGGTAGACAACAACCACCCAGGGAGGTACTACCGTCCTGTGGTAGTAGGCTGGTAGACAGCAACCACCCAGGGAGGTACTACCGTCCTGTGGTAGCAGGCTGGTAGACAACAACCACCCAGGGAGGTACTACCGTCCTGTGGTAGCAGGCTGGTAGACAACAACCACCCAGGGAGGTACTACCGTCCTGTGGTAGCAGGCTGGTAGAGGTACTACCGTCCTGTGGTAGCAGGCTGGTAGACAACCACCCAGGGAGGTACTACCGTCCTGTGGTAGCAGGCTGGTAGACAGCAACCACCCAGGGAGGTACTACCGTCCTGTGGTAGCAGGCTGGTAGACAACAACCACCCAGGGAGGTACTACCGTCCTGTGGTAGCAGGCTGGTAGACAACAACCACCCAGGGAGGTACTACCGTCCTGTGGTAGCAGGCTGGTAGACAACAACCACCCAGGGAGGTACTACCGTCCTGCCAAATGAGTGTATAACGGAAAACTTAATTTTGTTTTACGCAATAGTGTCTATTTTCTGTCTCATAAACCACAAGACACCAGGTATATCTTGTTACTTTTACAATTAGGTCACACTACACATGTATACTCGCTTATCTGATTTTTTTTTAATTTTTTCATAATAGTTCTTGTTCTTATTATTTGTCCTTATTACTATTTGGGGAAGTTGAATAAGAATCGCCTCCGAAAGTCATGCTTGTTGTAAAAGTCAACTAAAATGCCGAGAGCAATGGGCTAGTAACACCTTCATCCTGTATAGCTTACTAAAAATGAAAAGAAAGCCTTAAAGGTGGGATGTTTGAATGTGCTTCGATGTAGTTTAAGTGACTGAAACATAACTGAAAGGGGTGGAAGAGTTTTAGTGGGGAGAAATAAATGGGATTAGGTCAGGGGTTTCTAATATAGCAAAGGAAGGAGTAGCAATGATTTTAAAGGATCAGTTATGGTAGGAAAAGAGGGACTATAATTGTATAAATTCAAGGATTATGAGGAGTAAATTAAGGGTCGGATGTGGAAAGTGGGTTATAGTAAGTGTTTATGCACAGTGAGAAGACTGTAGGGGAGAGAGAGAGAGAGAGAGAGAGAGAGAGAGAGAGAGAGAGAGATTGATTCTGGGAGATGTTAAGTGAGTGCTTAGGTAGTTTTGAGCCAAATGAGAGAGTAATTATAACAGGGGACATGAATGCTAAAGTGAGCGAAACGGTTATAGAGGGCGCGGAGTGGTAGGTAAGTTTGGAGTGCCAGGGGTAAATGATAATGACAGGGGCCTTTAATGAATTAGGTATAGAAAGGGGTAAGTAATGCATATTTTAAGAAAAAGAGGATAAATGAATATACAAGATACGATATAATGCGTAATGAAAGTAGTTAAAGTGTGTGTATAATTATATATATATATATATATATATATATATATATATATATATATATATATATATATATATATATATATATATATATGCAAAACAACCACTCTGAAAGAATAGAGAAATTCCAAGCGCTGTCGTGACTACTCGCATTATCAAGGAACTATGAAAGTAAAGCATCCAAGGAAGCTATATAAGGGGTCTGGCCAGCACCTAACTATCAGATCCCACAACCGTTAAACACGTGACGGGCGCCGACCCAACTTGGATAGGTCCTTTGCACAACTCACCCACAAACTATTCTACCCAAGAAAATTTAAAAATTATTATTTGTCCAGTGTATTATTAAATTCTTCCGAAATTCATTTAATTATAAATAATTAAAAGAATTTCGGAAGAATTTAATTTATATATATATATATATATATATATATATATATATATATATATATATGTCGTGCCGAATAGGCAGAGCTTGCGATCTTGGCTTAAATAGCAACGTTCATCTTGCCATATAGGGCAAGTGAAAATTTGTGTATGCAATAATTTCGCCAAAATCATTCTGAACTTAACGAAAAAAATATATTTCACTGTGCTTGCTTAGTATTAAATTATTGTAAACAAATCTAAAATATATTTAGTTGGGTTAGGCTAAAATAAATTGTTCTTGTTATGATAAGGTTAGGTAAGTTTTCTAAGATTCTTTTGGTGCAAAATTAAAAATTTTTACATTAACATTAATGAAAAAAAATATATCTTTAAACGTATAAGAGAAAATTTCAGAAAGGACTTAATTTTAAATGAGTTCTTGCTAATTGACCAGTTTTACATATTCGGCACGACATATATATATATATATATATATATATATATATATATATATATATATATATATATATATATATATATATATATATATATATATATAATTAACACATCGACCGTTTCCCACAAAGGTAGGGTGGCCCGAAAAAGACTAACTTTCACCTTCATTCACTTCGTCACTGTTTTCCCAGAGGCACACTTATAAAACTGCAACATTAACACCCCTCCTTCAGAGTGCAGACACTGTACTTCCCATCTCCAGGATTCAAGTCCGGCCTGCCGGTTTCCCTGAATTCCTTCATAAATATTACCTTGCTTACACTCCAACAGCATGTCCCAAAAACAATTTGTCTCCATTCGTTCTTATCTAACACGCTCACGCATACTTACCTGGAAAGGGTTAGAGTATGTAGGCGAAAGGTAGATCATTTCCCAGTAAAAGTAGGCTTTAAACAAGGATGTGTGATGTCACCATGGTTATTCAATATATTTATAGATGGAGTTGAAAGAGAAGGGAATGCTCGGGTGTTGGCAAGAGGTGTGGAGTTAAAAGATAAAGAATCTAACACAAAGTGGAGTGGGAGTTTTAACAGTCTTTGGTCTTTGCTGATGAGATTGCGCTTTTGGGAGATTCTGAAGAGAAGTTAGAGGCTGGTTGACGAGTCTGGTAGGGTATGTCAAAGAAGGAAATTATAAGTGAATATAGGAAAGAGTAAGGTAATAAGGTTACAAAAATAGGTAAGAGAAGACTGGATATGAGTTTGGAGGGAGAGAGTATGGAGGAGGTGAATGTATTCAGATATTTGGGAATGGACGTGTCAGCAAATGGGTCTATGAAAGATGAGGTGAATCATATAAATGAACGAGGGTAAAACAGTGAGTGGTGCACTGAGGAGTCTGTGGAGACAAAGAACTTTATCCATGAAAGCAAGGAAGGGAATGTATGAGAGTATAGTTATACCAACGCTCTTGTATGGGTGTGAGGCATGGGTGGTGAATGTTGCAACAAGGAGAAGGCTGGAGGTAGTGGAGATGTCATGTCTGAGGGCATTGGGCCGTGTGAATATAATGCAGAAAATCTGTAGTTTGGAGATTAGGAGGAGGTGCAGGATTGCCAAAACTATTATCCAGAGGGCTGAGGAGGCGTTATTGAGACGGTTTGGAAATGTAGAGAGGATGAATGAAATAGAATGACTTCGAGAGTGTATAAATCTGTAGATTGGGAAGGGGTCAGCCTAAAAAAGGTTGAAGGGAGGGGGTAATGAAGGTCTTGTGTGCGAGGGGTTTGGACTTTCAGGAAACATGCGTGAACGTGTTAGATAGGAGCAAATGGAGACAAATGGTTTTCAGGACCTGACGCACTATTGGAGTGTAAGCAAGGTAACATTTATGAAAAGATTCAGGGAAACCGGCAGGCTGGACTTGATTCCTGGAGATGGGAAGTAGTGTCTGCACTCTGAAGGAGGGGTGTTAATGTTGCAGTTTTATAATTGTAGTGTAGGCATGCCTCTGGCAAGACAGTGATGGAGTGAATGATAATGGAAGTTTTTCTTTTTCGGGCCACCCTGGCCCGAAAAAGCATGACTCTAAAGAGTCATGCTTTTTCTCACCATGAGGCGGGCCAAAACAGCATGGGTTCGACTCCTTGACTAGTGCAGTGTTGTTATTGATCAATATCACTTGTTCCGTGGGTACACTAATAAATAAATAAATATATATATATATATATATATATATATATATATATATATATATATATATATATATATATATATATATATATATATATAGTGTGTGTGTGTGTTTATCTACAATATAAAACTGGGAATTTATAACATATGCTCATGGCATAAATCCTTTTGCATATACCAACAGTTTCGTCGTCGAGACCATCAACATCACTAGGGAGAAGGGAGAGCAAACAGAGAGAGAAGTAACTACGGCTGGTACCATTTAATAAAACACACACTTGGTGAAGAAGTAACATCAGGGGAATCAGCTTCTGCAGTAGCGCAGGGAAAGGGCACGTCAGAGAACCTGCTCAGTGCCCTTCCTGGTCTTGTTCCGGGTGAGCCTCGAGCTCACTGACGTCAGACATTGGTTTGACGTCACTTCTGATTTTTTTTTCAGTGTACGTTCTAGCGATCGCTCATTGAAAGCTATTTCGCCGTTATCCCGAATTTATCGAATGTCTTTGCATGCCAGCGTGGATAAAAAAAAAAAAAAACTGAAAGCTAGTCCCTCCCTTCACTCGTATTTTTTTTATATTTTTTGGACACAGTAAGTACCAGCGCTAATGAATGGCTGGTCCACCTGAATGAACCCATTGGGATAATGACAAGCTGCAGTCCTCGTTAAAACGGAGCCTTGAAGACTTCCCCTTCCCCCTGACCGGCTACCAAGGCAGTCCCTGCCCGACCACCCGGGCCACCGGCTAGAGCTCCCCCAGGCAGGTGCACGACCACCCTGTTTCCCTGCCAGGCAACGCCGGTTCTCTGCCAGACTTCGGGCCCTCTGTCTGATCCCCTGCCAGAAAGCCCCGGGCCTCTGCCAGAGGGCCACTCTGAAAAGCTTTCTATGTCTCGACTATTGGTAGTGCAGCTCCTCGATAATTACTGCATAAACACGCTAACACTCTGACCTGCCAACAGTGACATCCTCCACATCAATCTCTCTCTCTCTCTTTCTCTCTTAGGGTTTGACAAGGTTAGGTTAAGGATCCCTTGCTTTACTGACAAGCTATTTACAGGTTAAGGATTCCTAACTTTATTGACAAACTAAGAGCTGTTACCTACATCAGCTCATTGGAAAGCATTTTATTGTTATGAAACATACAGGTTGGGAACAGGATGAAGTTCGAGCCATTTGTGGACCTGACGTTATCTCGTTAACATGATAATGCTGTACGAATGTGTTCCATACTCGAGTCATCCTGGGGATAAATGATCTCAGATGAAGTGATGTTCTGGAGAAGGGTACAGCCAGAGTGAAGTTGCTGCTTTCTCCCCGTCTTGTGGTATAGAAGCTTGCTTCACGCTGTCCTCGAAGTGGATCCTAGTGTGGTACTTTGACATTATTGGCCTTGTACATAACAGTAAGGCCACCCACATCCCTCCTGTGTTGAAGGATCTGCTGAAATGACAGATCTATCCAGGATGAGTCCAGGCGAGAGATGAGACGTCTTGCTCTGTTCTGTATTGTCAAGCAGTCGCAGATGAGAGGAAGGAGGTAAGGCAAACGAAGAAAATGGAGCATACTCAAGGTGTGAGCGTATTTGCGCCTCATACAGAATCTTGCAACCCCTTCTGTGAAGCAGATGCGAGATACGGCGAAGTGCTGTAAACTTCCTGGTTGCCCTGTTTCCAAGATTTACAACGTGGTTCTTCATGGTCAGTTTGGAGTCAAATTTCACCCCAAGGATATCAGCTTTTTTCCCCAGGTACCAACACCCTCCCATTCATACTTACTACTGCACCGGCATTACCATCTCTCTATCTGTCTCTCTCTGTCTCTCTCTCTGTCTCTCTCTCTGTCTCTCTCTGTCTCTCTCTCTGTCTCTCTCTCTGTCTCTGTCTCTCTCTCTCTCTCTCTCTCTCTCTCTCTCTCTCTCTTTTTACACAGGGTTTGACAAGGTTAAGGATCCCTAGCTTTATTGACAAGCTATTTACAGATTAAGGATTCCTAACTTTATTGGCAAGCTAAGAGCTGTTACCTACATCAGCATCAGCTCATTTGAAAGCATTTTTATTGTTATGAGACATACAAGTAGGGAACAGGATGAAGTTGGAGCCATCTGTGGGCCAGCATTTTCATTTGATCAACTGACTTTATCTCGTTGACATCATTTTGCTGTACGAATGTGTTCCATACTCGAGTCATCCTGGGTATGTATGATCTCAGATGGAGTGATGTTCTGGAGAAGGGTACAGCCAGAGTGAAGTTGCTGCTTTCTGCCCGTCTTGTGGCATAAAAGCTTGTTTCACGCTGTCCTCGAAGTGGATCCAAGTGTGGTATTTTGACAATATTGGCCTTGTACATAACAGTAAGGCCACCCACATCCCTCCTATGTTGAAGGCTCTGCTGAAATGACAGATCTATCCAGGATGGGTCCAGGCGAGAGATGAGACGTCTTGCTCTGTTCTCTACTCTGTCAAGCAGTCGCAGATGAGAGGGAGGGCAGGCAAACCAAGAAAGTGGAGCATACTTAAGGTGTGAGCGTACTTGTGCCTCGTACAGGATCTTGCAACCCCTACTGTCAAGCAGATGCGAGATACAGCGAAGTGCTGTAAGCTTCCTGGCTGCCTTGTTTGCAAGATTTACAACATGGTTCTTCATGGTTAGTTTGGAGTCAAATTTCACCCCAAGGATATCAACTTCTTCTCCAGGTGCCAACACCCTCACATTCATCCTTACTACTGCCCCAGCATTACCATCATGGTGCCTAGAGACGATCATCATTTGCGTTTTCTCAGGTGCAAATGTTACTTGCCATCTATTTCCCCAAGCTGATATAACTCTCAGCTGGTGATTGATGTAGCTTAGAGCAGCTGACATTTCTTCTCTTGGATAAGTAAGTTAATGTCAGTGTACAGTCGTCTGCATATGCATGTGATTCTGGGATGAGATGAAGAAGGTCGTTGAAGTAGACATTCCATAACAATGGACCCAGCACGCTTCCTTGTGAAACACTTGCCCCAATAGGATGTCTTGCTGAAGCCGTTCCATTGAGAACTACACTTAGAGATCTACCATGAAGGTAATCACTGAGGAGACATAGCGTAGAGCCTGCAATTCCCAGTGCTTGAAGTTTTGCTAAGAGGCCCTGGTGCCACACCCGGTCGAAAGCGCCAGCAATGTCCAGTGCTACCACACAGCTGACTTTGGATTCATCCAGTGACTGGTGCCACTTAGTGGAGAGGTTTAACAACAGATCAGCAGCAGAGAAACCTTTCCTGAAGCCATATTGACGATCACAAAGTAGTGAGTGGTAGTCAAAAAACTCTGTCATTTGTCTTGAGATTATTGTCTCAAGGATCTTACCAGTGATTGACAGGAGTGACACTGGTCTGTAGTTGCTGATTTCTGCTCTGCTCTTCTTTTTGTGAACAGGGACTACATTTGCCTCTCTCTCTCTCTCTCTCTCTCTCTCTCTCTCTCTCTCTCTCTCTCTCTCTCTCTCTCTCTCTCTCTCTCTCTCTCTCTCTCTCTCTCTCTCTCTCTCTCCCCCTCCCTCCCTCTCCCTTACATGGGATAATTTTAGTTCCAGTATTCATAAAGCTGAGAGCTGTTATTTTCCCTCATTTCATTTTAAAGTTTTCCTACTTTTAATATACGTTTTTTACAGATTAAGCTTTTCTCATGTGTATTTTATTTACTATTAGTATACACAGCAATATAGATCGCTATTATCCAGCTGTGGTTCAGTTTTCACCTGATCAACTGACTTTGTTCCTCGAATACTTACATATAGTGAGAACTATGTTCCTCTCGGAACAGAAATAAATGGTTTCCAGGTGAGAATGGTGCTGCCGTTTTGTTATTATTATTTTTATATGAATGGGAAAGTCACAAACCTGAAAAAAATGGAAAGTAATCAGTTCAAGGGACAGAGAGAGCAGCTCGTATTTTTGCATCGAAGCTCATAATAGCATTTATATCCTTGATCTTAAAGATAACAGTAAGATTATCTACAACTCTCGTGTGTTGAAGGTTGTGCTGATAGGGCAAGGCCTAGTCCAGTCCTTGATGCAGGGGTAGGACTCTTGATTCAGAGTAATGGATCTCTTCTCCCCTTATTTGGATCAAATCTCCTTACCTCCCATTTCCTTGGTGTCGTACGGCTCCCTACGGTTTTATCTATTTCCCATGAATATAATGAACTTTCTCCAGACATTGAAGATGAGATAAATTTCTGAGGTGAGAAGATTTTTTCACCGAGAGAGGATGGAGCTAAATAGGATGACTACGTGGGTGTATAAACTGGGAGTAAAAGAATGGTGGAGTCCCAGGAGGGGTTGAAAGGAAAGGCAATCCAAGGAAGTGGTGCGTACTAAACGTGACAGCAAACTTGTGCCTCACGAAGAGTTCTGCAACTCCTCTTGCACTTTACCTATTTAGGTGTGTTCTTAAGTTGTTCAGTTTATCTGACAATCAATGACAATCATCATTCCGTGCATCTAACATTCTTTTCCCCTTTCACTCTTCATCTTCCCTCTTCCCATCTTTTTCTCTCTTCTCCCCCTCCATCATTCGGCATAGACAAGGGAAAGGAGGAAGAAAGAGAAGGGAATAAGGGGAAGCTGAAAGGACTAAATTGAAAGGGACTTACCAGGTGACCTCATTGACGGAGTGTCGAGTAGGTCGGAAAGGGAAAGGGAGAGAGAGAGAGAGAGAGAGAGAGAGAGAGAGAGAGAGAGAGAGAGAGAGAGAATGAATGAATGTATGTACGATCATAAAGTGTAAGTTACTTATAAATCATTGTACTCTGTAAATGTTTCTGCCTCGTGTGATCTTACAGAAAGATTTACACACTGTAAGCTGGACACATACACTGCTACACTGAACCAGTATTTACAAACCCGACACTTCTAGTGTAAAACGGCCAATGAAACATTATTTTATAACAAATATTTAAAGTAAATGATTTTCACAAGTTGTTGTAAAGTTTGGTGTAAACGTAAGGTAACAAAATTTAGTGTAAATGATCAAACAATCGTTGTTATCGCGATATAGGCATTTTTATATCTGGACATCTTGGGTAAATCGCTCCACAATGTGAATATGATGACCCTCTTCATCATACCGCATCGCATCTCTTGCGTACGTCATGACGCGTGTGAGCGCAAGATTTGATAACTTTCAAGAAAATTTGTTCATGATGTAACAGTTTAGAGAAATACGGATTTTTTTGGTGGAATTATTTAGAAAGACAGACACACACACATACGCACACACAGGAGGGGTTGTACTGCTAATTAAAAACCGGTGCGGTTACCAAGAAATGGAAGGAATGGACGAGACTGGAGAAAGGGACTACATAGTAGGTACAGTTCAGTCACGGGACCATAAGATAGTCATTGCAGTAATGTATAACCCACCACAGAACTGCAGGAGGCCAAGAGAGGAATGTGATGAGTGCAACAGAGCAATGGTGGACACAGTAGCTGAGGTGGCAAGAAGAGCTCACTCGAGTAGAGTGAAGTTACTGGTTATGGGCGACTTCAACCACAGGGAGATTGATTGGGAAACCTGGAGTCACATGGGGGTCCCGAAACATGGAGAGCCAAGATGATGGATGTGGTGCTGGAAAACCTCATGCACCAACATGTTAGGGACACTACGAAAAAGAGAGGGGAGGATGAACCAGCAAGACTGGACCTTCTGTTCACCCTGAGTAGCTCAGACATTGAGGACATCACATATGAAAGGCCCCTTGGAGCTAGTGACCACGTGGTTCTGAGCTTTGAATATATCGTAGAGATACAAGTGGAGAGGGTAACAGGAGTAGAAAGGAAAAAGCCAAACTTCAAAAGGGGGGACTACACAGGTATGAGAACCTTCCTTCATGAGGTTAAGTGGGAAAGAGAGTTGGTAGGAAAATCAGTAAACGAAATGATAGACTACGTAACAACAAAACACAAGGAGACAGAGGAAAGGTTTGTTCCCAAGGGTAACAGAAATAATGGGAAGAACAGAACGAGCCCTTGGTTTACCCGAAGGTGTAGGGGGGCAAAAAGTAAGTGTGCTAGAGAATGGAAAAAGTACAGAAGGCAAAGGACTCAGGAAAATAGAGAAATTAGTTGAAAAGCCAGAAACGAGTATGCACAGATGAGGGAGGCCCAGCGGCAGTACGAAAACGACATAGCATCGAAAGTCAAGTCTGACCCGAAACTGCTTTACAACCACATCAGGAGGAAGACAACAGTCAAGAACCAGGTAATCAGGCTGAGGAAAGAAGGTGGGGAGCTAGCAAGAAATGACCAAGACGTATGTGAGGAGCTCAACATGAGATTTCAGGAAGTATTTACGGTGGAGGCTGAAGGGACACTGGGAAGACAAAACAGTGGGGTACACCAACAAGGGATATACCAACAAATGTTGGATGAAATACACACAACTGAGGTGAAGAAGCTCTTAATTGAACTTGATACCTCAAAGACGGTGAGACCGGACATCTCTCCGTGGGCCCTTAGAGAGGGAGCAGAGACACTGTGTGCCACTAACCAAAATCTTCAACATTTCCCTTGAAACTGAGCAACTACCTAAGGTATAGAAGATGGCAGATGTAGTCCCCATCTTTAAGAAAGACAGAAGTGAAGCACTAAACGATAGACCAGTGTCACTGACGTGTATAGTATGCAAAGTCATGGAGAAGATTATCAGGAGGAGAACGGTGGATCACTTGGAGTGGAACAAGGTTATAAACGACAGCCTGCACGGATTCATGGAAGGCAAGTCCTGTGTCACAAACCTACTAGAGTTTTATGACAAGGTAACTGAAGAAATGAGAGGGAGTGGTGGGTTGATCGTATTTTCTTGGACTGCAAGAAGGCCTTCGACACAGTCTCTCACAAGATTAGTGCAGAAGCTAGAGGATCAAGGACATATAACAGGAAGGGCGCTGCAATGGATCAGAGAACACCTAACAGGGAGGCAACAGCGAATCATGGTCCATGATGAGGTATCACAGCAGGGGCCTGTGGCGAGCGGGGTCCCACAGGGGTCAGTCCTGGGACTAGTTCTATTCTTGGTATATGTGAACGACATGACGGAAGGGATAGACTCAGGAATGTCCCTGTTTGCAGATGATATGAAGTTAATGAGGAGAATTAAATCAGATGCGGACCAGACAGGTCTACAAAGAGACCTGGACAGGCTGGATGTGTGTTCCAGCAACTGGCTCCTCGAATTTAACCTCGCCAAATACAAAGTCATGAAGATCAGAGAAGGGCAAAGACCGCAGAGAATAGGCTAGGCAGCCAAAGACTGCAAACCTCACTCAAGGACAAAGATCTAGGGGTGAGTATAATACCGAGTACGTCGCCAGAAGCACACACTAACCAGATAACTGCTGCGGCATATGGGCGCCTGGCAAACCTGACAATAGTGTTTCGGTACCTTAGTAAGGAATCCTTCGATACTTTATATACTGTGTACGTCAGTTGCTGCCGTGCAACATTGCATAGCTCTCGATAATGCACTGGGAAGTGTGAAAGTATTTGAGATAAAGATTTCCACCCCCGTGGCTTGTCTTGCATAATATATGCATATATATATATGTATATATATATATATATATATATACATATATATATATATACATATACATACATATATATATAAATATATATATATATACATTTTTTTTTATTTTTTTATTATCACACCGGCCGATTCCCACCAAGGCAGGGTGGCCCGAAAAAGAAAAACTTTCACCATCATTCACTCCATCACTGTCTTGCCAGAAGGGTGCTTTACACTACAGTTTTTAAACTGCAACATTAACACCCCTCCTTCAGAGTGCAGGCACTGTACTTCCCATCTCCAGGACTCAAGTCCGGCCTGCCGGTTTCCCTGAATCCCTTCATAAATGTTACTTTGCTCACATCCAACAGCACGTCAAGTATTAAAAACCATTTGTCTCCATTCACTCCTATCAAACACGCTCACGCATGCCTGCTGGAAGTCCAAGCCCCTCGCACACAAAACCTCCTTTACCCCCTCCCTCCAACCCTTCCTAGGCCGACCCCTACCCCCCTTCCTTCCACTACAGACTGATACACTCTTGAAGTCATTCTGTTTCGCTCCATTCTCTCTACATGTCCGAACCACCTCAACAACCCTTCCTCATGGACAACAGTTTTGGTAATCCCGCACCTCCTCCTAACTTCCAAACTACGAATTCTCTGATTTCCACCCCCGTGGCTTGTCTTGCATAATATATGCATATATATATATATATATATATAGATATATATATATATATATATATATATATATATATATATATATATATATATATATATATATATATATTATGTGTGTGTGTGTGTGTGTATGAGGAATGAGGTGAATTAGAAAGTGGTGGACGCAAACGAAATGCACAGCTTCAAGAGTAAGCATAATATGGCCCAAAAAGTCAGAAGCTAGCAGTGGCGGACACCAGAGAAAGCCAAGAGCCAAGATCTGTTCCTAAGAGGCATAACAGGTTGAACATGAGCTTTCTTCGATCCCCAGCAAACACAGTAAGATACTTGCACGCAAACAAGCTCACGAACATCGCAACAAACACACACTAACGAAAAACGCCAAACCTGTCAAAGAAATTCTGCCTGGGTTTTCAACATTAACCAATCTTCGATCTCACATTAATTAAAGTCTTTGATACGAGGGGGAAAATTAATTTACGAGCACGGGGAAAAAAGTCCCTTTGGGTTCCCCCGCCTAGTATCATCACAGTTAGGTAAATGAAACCTTTTCCGACTTGGAATGAACCTCTCCATGTGTGACCACTAGTTTAAGGAAGGCTGCACGGGGGGGCAGACACATGAAAAAGAAATCCACTTCAGATAATTAAAAATGTTAAAATAAATACCTGAAATGGTTTCCTATAACTTATTAAATATCGCCGTTTTCTGTGTGGGAAGAGACTACGGATTTATAATTAAGAGTGAGGTGCATTGGGCTGTGAATAACGACACTTAGCACGTCACACTCGTCCTAATGAATCTGCTGGAGGCCTTAGTCACCCCTCCAGCAGCTGCTTGCAGTTTCAATCCTCTTCAGTTGATAAAGTGAGGGTGTAGTGCAGCTGAGGGTGGTTTCCGATACTTTAAACATGGAAATAAAAGCATCTAGAACTACTCGCTATTGAATGTCGATGATGTTTATATTGAAACTGAAAAAGATTAGGTAAAAACCGTAAACAGCGTTGCTATGCAGCGACAGCAGCAATACCTCACTACCGGAGTCTTTTGTCCTCTCTCGCTGATCCACGAAAAGACGTGAAAGGGAAAACCTTGGTGTTGATGATGGTGTCGAGTGCCCTCAGGTGTGTGTAGAGGTGGGAGAGTGCCTCCCTCTCTCCGTTTCCCCTCCCTCCCCCTTCCTTCTCCCTGCATGGGAATGGACTAACTAGAGATGATCTTCTGATTAAGATCTCTCAACTGCCCGGGTTATTAACACTGTTATTTTTTGGCAACGGTCGAGTATCTTCTAATCATGTGATTTGCAGCAATGGTTTTAAGTTGGAAAAATTCAGATTCAGGAAGGATATAGGAAAGTACTGGTTTGGTAATAGAGTTGTGGATGAGTGGAACAAACTCCCGAGTACAGTTATAGAGGCCACAACGTTGTGTAGCTTTAAAAATAGGTTGGATAAATACATGAGTGGATGTGGGTGGGTGTGAGTTGGACCTGATAGCTTGTGCTACCAGGTCGGTTGCCGTGTTCCTCCCTTAAGTCAATGTGACCTGACCTGACTAGGTTGGGTGCATTGGCTTAAGCCGGTAGGAGACTTGGACCTGCCTCGCATGGGCCAGTAGGCCTTCTGCAGTGTTCCTTCGTTCTTATGTTCTTATGTTCTTATAATCAAGCCAACCAGATCAGGTCCTAAGACTGTGGCTTTCTAAGAGATGGCAATTCTCCTTATAACATTATCTGAAGCGTTGTTGAAAAGGAACCTTCGAAGCCACTGTTCCCATAGTTGAGTGCTTGACGATATGCTGATCGACCTTCTGAGGTTTCCCGGCTCAGGCTGACATATTTCATTATTCCATGTAAGAACCGTCCTTTATGACTGTCTCTGTTGGGGAAACATAACTACCACGGACTGAAACTGTAACTCGTGTAAAATGTGGCACCTGCACACATCTGGGGTACCTTCTTAATATCTCCCTCAGGCACCCTTCCTCCCCTCCGTTAGGCACGTTTCCTCCTCTTTATCGGGTACCCTTCGTCCCTCCGTCATGTACCCTTCCTCCGTTAGACACCCTCTTCCTTTCCAGTAGGCAATGGAAATGAGGCGACATTTCGGTCCGTCCTGGAAGATTATCATCCCGTGACTTGATAATGGTTCAGGGCTGCTCGAAACCTCGTATGGTTGATGGACCGAAACATCGTCACTCACTTGAGACATGTGCTATAAACATATCCTTAAATACTAACGCAAATCTCAAGGAACTCAGCATGGAGCATGGAGCCCAGGCATGGAGCCCAGGCATGGAGCCCAGGCATGGAGCCCAGGCATGGAGCCCAGGCATGGAGCCCAGGCATGGAGCCCAGGCATGGAGCCCCAGCATGGAGCCCAGGCATGGAGCCCGTGCATGGAGCCCAGCATGCATGGAGCCCAGCATGGAGCCCAGGCATGGAGCCCAGCATGCATGGAGCCCTGGCATGGAGCCCAGGCATGGAGCCCAGGCATGGAGCCCAGGCATGGAGCCCAGGCATGGAGCCAGTGCATGGAGCCAGTGCATGGAGCCCAGCATGGAGCCCAGGCATGGAGCCCATGGAGAGCCCAAGCATGGAGCCCAGCATGGAGCCCAGGTATGGAGCCCAGGCATGGAGCCAGTGCATGGAGCCCAGGCATGGAGCCCAGGCATGGAGCCCGTGCATGGAGCCCAGTTCATGGAGCCAGTTCATGGAGCCAGTGCATGGAGCCAGTGCATGGAGCCAGTGCATGGAGCCCAGGCATGGAGCCCAGGCATGGAGCCCCGGCATGGAGCCCGTGCATGGAGCCCAGGCATGGAGCCCAGGCATGGAGCCAGTGCATGGAGCCCAGGCATGGAGCTGTAATGGAGCCCAGGCATGTGTGCCCAATGGAGACTTCAGGCATGGAGCCAGTGCAAAGTGTATGGAGCCCAGGCATGGAGCCAGTGCATGGAGCCAGTATATGGAACCCAGGCATAAGGTATGCCAGTGCATGGAGCCAGTGCATGGAACAGTGCATGGAGCCACATGGAGCCAAGACGAAGCATGGCAATGCTGTAAACAGTGTGTGAAGGACTTCGGAGTTTCAGAAGTAACTTGGTACTACTGAGAACACTCTCTCTCTCTCTCTCTCTCTCTCTCTCTCTTGTATCTGCTCGATATACTCTTGATTGATGAGTAATACTTTGAACAAACTTAACAATTCGTGAGTGATTAAGAGAGTTGAGTGGTCACAGTATTCAAATCTCTTTGTTCAAAGTTGAATTGCTTTCCTCTAAAAATCGACACATGATGTCCATTGCAGAAATAGCTCTCTCTCTCATACACACACACACACACTCGTGTGTGTGTGTGTGAGAGAGAGAGAGAGAGAGAGAGAGAGAGAGAGAGAGAGAGAGAGAGAGAGGAGAGACTGAGCGAGTGAGTCTCTGTTATATTCCCTCCACAGTATTGTCTACGGTGTGACTGTATCAATCGTTGGCCCAACTGTCTTTATAATAAGCAGTATAAAAAGTCTTCCTAGCTGCCAACAAAAACAAGATAACTCCTCAGGTTAAGAATGTGTTAGTTCTCCCATATAATGAAAATTTATCTGTTCTGCCGAATGCCTTAAAAAGGATTTAATATGGAAGTGGTTTTTAAGAATTCACGGAAGGTCAAAATCACGTTGATCAATAATTCCCCTCAAATTGTGTAGGAGGTGTTTACAGAGTGAGGCGTGCAACTGTTGCAACTTACATGGGACAGACTGGAAAATCCCTTGATATGTTAGCACATCAAATATTCGATTAGAGCAGCACAAGAATCCATTTCCATATTTAACCATAAAAAGCTTTGTAATAACCCTGCAAAGAAGCTAGAGTTCTAGTTCCTCGTTCATCCAGGCTGGATGAATTATAAAACAAGATAACTTTTCACTGTATAATAATAGCTTAGGATTGTTCAAACTTGACTCGTTTATAATTGAAGCAGTTATACATTACCTTAAGCAGGATTATGATTTCTCTGGATTGTCTTAAATGTTGTAATTCTTTGTGGATAAACTGAAGGTAACTTAAGATGCCGTCCCCCCCTCCCTCTGCTTGCCTTCCTTCTCTTTGTTGTAGATCATCGTCTGTTAGTTTCTTTTTTTCATTATAGAGCCACGGTAGATAAAATGGGAGTGTGCCCTTATTTGGGCTGTTGTGGGAAGAATTAGGGACCCACCACTCCCCTCGTTTTTGTGCGATTCTACCCACCGTCCATTCTCTTTAACTCTCATTTTCTGGATAGATAATTGCAAGCAATATCTAATGTATATTTTTTGGCAGTTTGCTTAGGTCAAACTGATTAATTAGACAACATACATTGCAAAAATTACGATATCTCTGAAAGTTCACATAACACTAAATAAACTTATCTACAATAAACTAAAGAAAAATATATTCTCATGGACTAGACCGGAACATTTTTGTTTGAAAATAATTAACATTTTCCTGTTAAGCACATTTGATATAGATAACAAATTCGTTAGAAAAATTCCCACAACATATTGCCACAAACAAATCAGAATATAGGTTCTTTTACAACGAAACGTATGGAAGTCTGACAGTAATTTCGTGATAACTGTCGTGTTACTAACGATATATTCTCTTGGTCACTACCATATAATTAGTGTTTATGAACCGAGTTGTTTGTGTCTACAGGTTCTTAATATAAACTTCTTTCAACTTCTGCCATCAGACTGGAAGGCGTCGCCTGTCATGCCACTCTGCTTTACTTTCCCAAGAGTAAGTCCACATGGACACACCTGCTCGGACACACTATTCCCTTTGCAACATTGCAAGCTCTTGAAAAAGTGTTGGCTGCAACACAGAAGGCCTAGAGCTATCATTCAACTCCCCTGTGTAGTTGTTTTGCATAATCTTTCGCTTCTCCGCGATTTATTGCCTGTATACGTTTCGTTCTGTTAACGTTATACACTTTCCCTCAATCCACCTGTTGCTGCTCTTGCAACATAGCATAGCTCCTGATGACGCACGGAGACGTGTGAAAGATCTTGAGCTGAAGATTTCTTTCTACTGCCTCCCCCCCCCGTGGCTTGTCATACATTAATCTGATTAAATAATGACTTTGGCATTTTTTGTTTGGTAAATATCTTTAGTTACTAAAGTCGCAGCTTATGTAGCCATAATTTAAAATCTGAATACAAAGAGCTTTCTTTGTTTACTCTCAGGCATCAATAATTACTCTCAGGCATCAATAATTACTCAGGCATCAATAATTACTCTCAGGACATCAATAATTACTCTCAGGGCATCAATAATTACTCTCAGGGCATAAATAATTTGCTCTCGGGACATCAGTAAGTATATTCAGGCATCAGTTAATAATCTCAGATCAATAATTGCTTTCAGGCATCAATAAATCACAGACCAGCGGGATTATATAATAAAAATCTCCAGTTACTCTATTGCTCAGGTTGAAGAATGAGTTAAGAGTGACTCGGCATGACTCAACACGTGACTCAAAACAAATAGACCGTCAGTGCATCGATCATTCCTCCTTTAGGGGCAAAAGACCACTCGCGTCCAGAGGACAAGGGACCACTCACGTTCAGGGAACAAGGGACCACTACCGTTCAGGGAACAAGGGACCACTACCATTAAGGGAACAAGGGACCACTAACGTTAAGGGAACAAGGGACCACTACCGTTAAGGGAACAAGGGACCACTACCATTAAAGGAACAAGGGACCACTAACGTTAAGGGAACAAGGGACCACTCACGTTCAGGGAACAAGGGACCACTACCATTAAAGGAACAAGGGACCACTACCGCTCAGGGAACAAGGGACCACTACCATTAAAGGAACAAGGGACCACTAACGTTAAGGGAACAATGGACCACTACCGTTCAGGGAACAAAGGACCACTACCGTTAAAGGAACAAGGGACCACTACCGTTAAGGGAACAAGGGACCACTACCGTTAAGGGAACAAGGGACCACTACCGTTCAGGGAACAAGGGACCACTACCGTTCAGGGAACAAAGGACCACTACCGTTAAGGGAACAAGGGACCACTACCGTTAAGGGAACAAGGGACCACTACCGTTCAGGGAACAAGGGACCACTACCGTTAAGGGAACAAGGGACCACTACCGTTCAGGGAACAAGGGACCACTACCGTTCAGGGAACAAGGGACCACCACCGTTCAGGGAACAAGGGACCACCACCGTTAAGGGAACAAGGGACCACTACCGTTCAGGGAACAAGGGACCACTACCGTTCAGAGGACAAGGGACCACTACCGTTAAGGGAACAAGGGACCACTACCGTTAAGGGAACAAGGGACCACCACCGTTCAGAGAACAAGGGACCACCACCGTTAAGGGAACAAGGGACCACTACCGTTAAGGGAACAAGGGACCACCACCGTTCAGGGAACAAGGGACCACTACCGTTCAGGGAACAAGGGACCACTACCGTTCAGGGAACAAGGGACCACTACCGTTCAGGGAAAAAGGGACCACCACCGTTCAGGGAACAAGGAACCACCACCGTTCAGGGAACAAGGGACCACTACCGTTCAGGGAACAAGGGACCACTACTGTTCAGGGAACAAGGGACCACCACCGTCCAGGGAACAAGGGACCACCACCGTTCAGGGAACAAGGGACCACTACCGTTCAGGGAACAAGGGACCACCACCGTTCAGGGACCAAGGGACCACCACCGTTCAGGGAACAAGGGACCACTACCGTTCAGGGAACAAGGGACCACCACCGTTCAGGGAACAAGGGACCACCACCGTTCAGGAAACAAGGGACCACACCGTTCAGGGAACAAGGGACCACCACCGTTCAGGGAACAAGGGACCACAACCGTTCAGGGAACAAGGGACCACCACCGTTCAGGGAACAAGGGACCACTACCGTTCAGGGAACAAGGGACCACCACCGTTCAGGGAACAAGGGACCACCACCGTTCAGGGAACAAGGGACCACCACCGTTCAGGGAACAAGGGACCACCACCGTTCAGGGAACAAGGGACCACTACCGTTCAGGGAACAAGGGACCACTACCGTTCAGGGAACAAGGGACCACCACCGTTCAGGGAACAAGGGACCACCACCGTTCAGGGAACAAGGGACCACCACCGTTCAGGGAACAAGGGACCACTACCGTTCAGGGAACAAGGGACCACTACCGTTCAGGGAACAAGGGACCACACCGTTCAGGGAACAAGGGACCACCACCGTGCAGGGAACACGGGACCACCACCGTTCAGGGAACAAGGGACCACTACCGTTCAGGGAACAAGGGACCACCACCGTTCAGGGAACAAGGGACCACACCACCGTTCAGGGAACAAGGGACCACCACCGTTCAGGGAACAAGGGACCACTACCGTTCAGGGAACAAGGGACCACCACCGTTCAGGGAACAAGGGACCACCACCGTTCAGGGAACAAGGGACCACACCGTTCAGGGAACAAGGGACCACCACCGTTCAGGGAACAAGGGACCACCACCGTTCAGGGAACAAGGGACCACTACCGTTCAGGGAACAAGGGACCACCACCGTTCAGGGAACAAGGGACCACTACCGTTCAGGGAACAAGGGACCACTACCGTTCAGGGAACAAGGGACCACCACCGTTCAGGGAACAAGGGACCACCACCGTTCAGGGAACAAGGGACCACTACCGTTCAGGGAACAAGGGACCACCACCGTTCAGGGAACAAGGGACCACCACCGTTCAGGGAACAAGGGACCACTACCGTTCAGGGAACAAGGGACCACCACCGTTCAGGGAACAAGGGACCACCACCGTTCAGGGAACAAGGGACCACCACCGTTCAGGGAACAAGGGACCACCACCGTTCAGGGAACAAGGGACCACTACCGTTCAGGGAACAAGGGACCACTACCGTTCAGGGAACAAGGGACCACCACCGTTCAGGGAACAAGGGACCACTACCGTTCAGGGAACAAGGGACCACCACCGTTCAGGGAACAAGGGACCACCACCGTTCAGGGAACAAGGGACCACTACCGTTCAGGGAACAAGGGACCACCACCGTTCAGGGAACAAGGGACCACTACCGTTCAGGGAACAAGGGACCACTACCGTTCAGGGAACAAGGGACCACTACCGTTCAGGGAACAAGGGACCACAACCGTTCAGGGAACAAGGGACCACTACCGTTCAGGGAACAAGGGACCAACAAGGGACCAAGGGACCACACCGTTCAGGGAACAAGGGACCACCACCGTTCAGGGAACAAGGGACCACTACCGTTCAGGGAACAAGGGACCACCACCGTTCAGGGAACAAGGGACCACTACCGTTCAGGGAACAAGGGACCACTACCGTTCAGGGAACAAGGGACCACCACCGTTCAGGGAACAAGGGACCACCGTTCAGGGAACAAGGGACCACCACCGTTCAGGGAACAAGGGACCACCGTTACCGTTCAGGGAACAAGGGACCACCACCGTTCAGGGAACAAGGGACCACCACCGTTCAGGGAACAAGGGACCACCACCGTTCAGGGAACAAGGGACCACTACCGTTCAGGGAACAAGGAACCACTACCGTTCAGGGAACAAGGGACCACTACCGTTCAGGGAACAAGGGACCACCACCAGGGAACAAGGGACAGGGAACACCTACCGTTCAGGGACCACACCGTTCAGGGACCACTACCGTTCAGGGAACAAGGGACCACTACCGTTCAGGGAACAAGGGACCACCACCGTTCAGGGAACAAGGTACCACTACCGTTCAGGGAACAAGGGACCACACCGTTACCGTTCAGGGAACAAGGGACCACCACCGTTCAGGGAACAAGGGACCACTACCGTTCAGGGAACAAGGGAAACCACCGTTCAGGGAACAAGGGACCACTACCGTTCAGGGAACAAGGGACCACTACCGTTCAGGGAACAAGGGACCACCACCGTTAAGGGAACAAGGGACCACTACCGTTCAGGGAACAAGGGACCACTACCGTTCAGGGAACAAGGGACCACTACCGTTCAGGGAAAAAGGGACCACCACCTTTCAGCGAACAAGGGACCACCACCGTTCAGGGAACAAGGGACCACCACCGTTCAGGGAACAAGGGACCACTACCGTTCAGGGAACAAGGGACCACCACCGTTCAGGGAACAAGGGACCACCACCGTTCAGGGAACAAGGGACCACCACCGTTCAGGGAACAAGGGACAACCACCGTTCAGGGAACAAGGGACCACCACCGTTCAGGGAACAAGGGACCACCACCGTTCAGGGAACAAGGGACCACCACCGTTCAGGGACCAAGGGACCACCACCGTTCAGGGAACAAGGGACAACCACCGTTCAGGGAACAAGGAACCACCACCGTTCAGGGAACAAGGGACCACTACCGTTCAGGGAACAAGGGACCACCACCGTTCAGGGAACAAGGGACCACTACCGTTCAGGGAACAAGGGACCACTACCGTTCAGGGAACAAGGGACCACCACCGTTCAGGGAACAAGGGACCACCACCGTTCAGGGAACAAGGGACCACCACCGTTCAGGGAACAAGGGACCACTACCGTTCAGGGAACAAGGGACCACCACCGTTCAGGGTTCAGGGAACAAGGGACCACCACCGTTCAGGGAACAAGGGAACACCACTACCGTTCAGGGAACAAGGGACCACCACCGTTACCGTTCAGGGAACAAGGGACCACTACAGTTCAGGGAACAAGGGACCACCACCGTTCAGGGAACAAGGGACCACTACCGTTCAGGGAACAAGGGACCACCACCGTTCAGGGAACAAGGGACCACCACCGTTCAGGGAACAAGGGACCACTACCGTTCAGGGAACAAGGGACCACCACCGTTCAGGGAACAAGGGACCACAACCGTTCAGGGAACAAGGGACCACCACCGTTCAGGGAACAAGGGACCACCACCGTTCAGGGAACAAGGGACCACCGTTCAGGGAACAAGGGACCACCACCGTTCAGGGAACAAGGGACCACCACCGTTCAGGGAACAAGGGACCACCACCGTTCAGGGAACAAGGGACCACTACCGTTCAGGGAACAAGGGACCACTACCGTTCAGGGAACAAGGGACCACTACCGTTCAGGGAACAAGGGACCACCACCGTTCAGGGAACAAGGGACCACCACCGTTCAGGGAACAAGGGACCACTACCGTTCAGGGAAAAAGGGACCACTACCGTTCAGGGAACAAGGGACCACTACCGTTCAGGGAACAAGGGACCACTACCGTTCAGGGAACAAGGGACCACTACCGTTCAGGGAACAAGGGACCACTACCGTTCAGGGAACAAGGGACCACCACCGTTCAGGGAACAAGGGACCACCACCGTTCAGGGAACAAGTAATAAAACAATCTTCGCAATTTTTATATTTGTTTGTAGTGACATTGGAAAAAATGGGAAGTAAAAATTTCTTAATATAATTGTTAGGTTTACGGGAAAGTGCTAAACCCGTTTGGGGGGTCATATCGCTCTTAAGGAGTGGGAGGCAATGAATTTTGATCTGGGGAAGTGTGTGTGTCTCACAGCTCCTGGCCCCGCCTCTTAGCTAGTCTCTACTACGTCTACTCTCCCCCCCCCTCCCTGCTCCAAGAACTATGTATTGATCCTCTCTATGTATAGATCCTGTGTGTGTGTGTGTGTGTGTGTGTCTGTGTGTGTGTGTGTGTGTGTGTGTCTGTGCCTGTGTGTGTGTGTGTGTGTGTGTCTGTGCCTGTGTGTGTGTGTGTGTGTGTGTCTGTCTGTGCCTGTGTGTGTGTGTGTGTGTGTGTCTGTGGGTGTGTGTGTGTGTGTGTGTGTGTGTGTCTGTGCCTGTGTGTGTGTGTGTGTGTGTGTGTGTGTGTGTGTGTGTGTGTGTGTGTGTCTCTGTGACTGTGTGTGTGTGTGTGTGTGTGTGTGTGTGTGTCTGTGTGTGTGTCTGTGCCTGTGTGTGTGTGTGTGAGTCTGTGTGTGTGTGTCTGTGCCTGTGTGTGTGTGTGTCCGTGTGTGTCTGTGTGTGTGTCTGTGCCTGTGTGTGTGTGTGTGTGTGTGTGTGTGTGTGTGTCTGTGTGTGTGTGTGTGTGTGTGTGTCTGTGCCTGTGTGTGTGTGTGTGTGTACTCACCTATTTGTACTCACCTATTTGTGGTTGCAGGGGTCGAGTCCTAGCTCCTGGCCCCGCCTCTTCACCGGTTGCTACTAGGCCCTCTCTCTCCCCGCTCCATGAGCTTTATCAAACCTCGTCTTAAAACTGTGTATGGTTCCTGCCTCCACTACGTCATTTTCTAGGCTATTCCACTGCCTTACAACTCTATGACTGAAGAAATACTTCCTACTATCTCTCTGACTCATTTGTGTCTTCAACTTCCAATTGTGGCCTCTTGTTTCTGTGTCCCCTCCCTGGAACATCCTGTCCTTGTCCACCTTGTCTATTCCACGCAGTATTTTATATGTCGTTATCATGTCTCCCCTGACCCTCCTGTCCTCCAGTGTGGTCAGGCCGATTTCCCTTAATCTTTCTTCGTAGGACATTCCCCTTAGCTCTGGAACTAACCTTGTTGCAAACCTTTGTACTTTCTCTAGTTTCTTGACGTGCTTTATCAAGTGCGGGTTCCAAACAGGTGCTGCATACTCCAGTATGGGCCTGACATACACGGTGTACAGTGTCTTGAATGATTCCTTGCTAAGGTATCGGAATGCTGTTCTCAGGTTTGCCAGGCGCCCATATGCTGCAGCAGTTATCTGATTGATGTGTGCTTCCGGAGACATGCTCGGTGTTATACTCACCCCAAGATCTTTCTCCTTGAGTGAGGTTGTGTGTGTGTGTGTGTGTGTGTGTCTGTGCCTCTGTGTGTGTGTGTGTGTGTGTGTGTGTGTGTCTGTGCCTGTGTGTGTGTGTGTGTGTGTGTGTGTCTGTGCCTGTGTGTGTGTGTGTGTGTGTGTGTGTGTGTGTGTATGTGTGTGTGTGTGTCTGTGTCTGTGTGTGTGTGTGTCTGTGTGTCTGTGTGTGTGTGTGTCTGTGTGTGTGTGTGTGTG
>NW_027197974.1:50000-51601 GCF_038502225.1 Cherax quadricarinatus
GATGGAAAGGAGCGGTGTACCAGACAGATACACAGTAACTGTTTCCAGAAGATCAGTCAGAAATCCTCCAGTCATATCTAAAGGAGAGAATAAGCTGTGGTCAGTCATTTTTCAAATACCTGAAATAGTTCAATGTGCAACACAGGTCGTCTCACTGCTGGTGGTCTACAAGCAACACAAACATCACTGCTGGTGGTCTACAAGCAACACAAACCTCACTGTTGGTGGTCTACAAGCAACACAAACATCACTGCTGGTCTATAAGCAACACAAACCTCACTGTTGGTGGTCTACAAGCAACACAAACATCACTGCTGGTGGTCTACAAGCAACACAAACATCACTGCTGGTGGTCTACAAGCAACACAAACATCACTGCTGGTCTACAAGCAACACAAACCTCACTGTTGGTGGTCTACAAGCAACACAAACATCACTGCTGGTGGTCTACAAGCAACACAAACCTCACTGTTGGTGGTCTACAAGCAACACAAACATTGCTGGTGGTCTACAAGCAACACAAACATCACTGCTGGTGGTCTACAAGCAACACAAACCTCACTGTTGGTGGTCTACAAGCAACACAAACATCACTGCTGGTGGTCTACAAGCAACACAAACATCACTGCTGGTGGTCTACAAGCAACACAAACCTCACTGTTGGTGGTCTACAAGCAACACAAACATCACTGCTGGTGGTCTACAAGCAACACAAACCTCACTGTTGGTGGTCTACAAGCAACACAAACATCACTGCTGGTGGTCTACAAGCAACACAAACCTCACTGCTGGTGGTCTACAAGCGACACAAACCTCACTGCTGGTGGTCTACAAGCAACACAAATCTCACTGCTGGTGGTCTACAAGCAACACAAACCTCACTGCTGGTGGTCTACAAGCAACACAAATCTCACTGCTGGTGGTCTATAAGCAACACAAACCTCACTGCTGGTGGTCTACAAGCAACACAAATCTCACTGCTGGTGGTCTACAAGCAACACAAACCTCACAGCTAGTGGTCTACAAGCAACACAAACCTCACTGCTGGTGGTCTACAAGCAACACAAATCTCGCTGCTGGTGATCTACAAGCAACACAAATCTCACTGCTGGTGGTCTACAAGCAACACAAATCTCACTGCTGGTGGTCTACAAGCAACACAAATCTCACTGCTGGTGGTCTACAAGCAACACAAACCTCACTGCTGGTGGTCTACAAGCAACACAAATCTCACTGCTGATGGTCTACAAGCAACACAAATCTCACTGCTGGTGGTCTACAAGCAACACAAACCTCACTGCTGGTGGTCTACAAGTAACACAAATCTCACTGCTGATGGTCTACAAGCAACACAAATCTCACTGCTGGTGGTCTACAAGCAACACAAACCTCACTGTTGGTGGTCTACAAGTAACACAAATCTCACTGCTGGTGGTCTACATGCAACACAAACCTCACTGCTGGTGGTCTACAAGGAACACAAAGCTCACTGCTGGTGGTCTACAAGCAACACAAACCTCACTGCTGGTGGTCGACATGCAACACAAATCTCACTGCTGGTGGTCTACATGCAACACAAATCTCACTGCTGGTGGTCTACA
>NW_027197975.1:0-37500 GCF_038502225.1 Cherax quadricarinatus
ACTATAACTATCACCATCGACATTACTACCTTCATTATATCCACTGCATTTAGGAGCAATATTACGCCCAATATCAACATGGTTATCATCACCACACTCGGCACAACCACTTACATTACATTCGATCGCTAACGCAATCAGCTCACACACTGCGGTCTGGAGATCAAATGACTTCGAAAAGGCGACAAATGACATGCCCATGCACTCTGCCCCAGGCCCAGACTCATGGAACTCCGTGTTCATCAAGAACTGCAAGAAGCCCCTATCACATGTCTTTAGCATCCTATGGAGAGGGAGAATGGACACTGGGGTCGTTCCACACCTGCTAAAAATAACAGACATAGCTCCATTCCACAAAGGGGGCAGTAAAGGAATAGCAAAGAACTACAGACCGATATTGCTAACGTCCCATACCATAAAAATCTTTGAAAGGGTTCTCAGAAGCAAGATCGCCACCCATCTAGATACCCATCATCGACATTACTAGCTTCATTATATCCACTGCATTTAGGAGCAATATTACGCCCAACATCAACCTGGTTATCATCACCACATTCGACACAACCACTTACATTACACTCGATCGCTAGCACACTCAACTCTCACACTGCGGTCCGGAGATCGAATCCCCGGTACGGCTGGAAAACATTAGAACGTTTTTCCTTAAGACACCTGTTGTGTGGGGAAAATTCTCCAGAAAGTGGGAATCTCTCTGCCCTTTCAACCCTCTTCAGCACCCTGAGGGACTTGAGGGACTCAGCCCTGTTTATGCTGCCGCATAAACAGTTTAATTGGGTCCGTATGAAGTACAATGTGTACCAGTCACAGTCGCACCACCTTTTCTTGCTAGAGATCAGTGTTTGATGCAATATAAGTGACAGCGAAACGAGAGTAATGACTCTCTTTCACTTAACAGGATGACAGATGACAGATTCGAAGACCTAAATTATTTTTTTATGTGAGAGACACAAAATTTGATACGCAAACCAATATGATATTATCCTTACGCCAAATGACTTCGAAAAGGCGACAAATGACATGCCCATGCACGCTGCCCCAGGCGCAGACTCGTGGAACTCCGTGTTCATCAAGAACTGTAAGAAGCCCCTATCACATGCTTTTAGCATCCTATGGAGAGGGAGAATGGACACAGAGGTCGTCCCACAGCTGCTAAAATCAACAGACATAGCTCCACTCCACAAAGGGGGCAGTAAAGCAATATCAACTGCAGACCGATAGTGCTAAAGTCCCATATCATAAAAATCTTTGAAAGGGTTCTCAGAAGCAAGATCGCCACCCATCTAGATACTCATCAATACACAATACAGGGCAACATGAGTTTAGAGCAGGTCCCTCCTGTCTGTCCCAACTACTGGACCACTAATACTAGGTCCTGGATGCTCTAGAAGACAAACAGAATGCAGACTTTGCGTAAACCTTTGACAATTGTGACCATGGTGTAATAGCGCACAAAATGTGTAATAAAGGAATAACAGGAAAAGTTGGTAAATGGATCTATAATTTACTAACAAACAGAACACAAAGAGTAGTAGTCAACAGAATAAAGTCTGAGGCGGCTAAAATGAAAAGCTCTGTTCCACAAGGCACAGTACTCGCCCCCATCTTGTTCCTCATCCTCATATCCGACATAGATAAGGATATAAGCCACAGTATCGTGTCTTCCTTTGCAGATGACACCCAAATTTGCATGACAGTGTCCTCCACTGAAGACACCAAAAGACTCCAGGCGGATAACAACCAAATCTTTAAATGGGCCGCAGAAAACAATATGAAGTTAAACAATCAGAAATTTCATTTACTCCGATATGGAAAACGTGAGGAAATTAAAATTACATCGGAGTACAAAACAAATTCCAACCACACAATAGAGCGAAAAACTAATGTAAAAGATCTGGGATTGATTATGTCAGCGGATCTCACCTTCAAGGACCATAACATTGTATCAATCGCACCTGCTAGAAAAATGACAAGATGGATAATGAGAACCTTCAAAACTAGGGATGTCAAGCCCTTGATGATACTCTTCAGGTCACTTGTTCTATCTAGGCTGGAATATTGCTGCACACTAACAGCACCTTTCAAAAGGCAGGTGAAATTGCTGTTCTAGAAAATGTACAGAGAACCTTCATGACACACATAACTGCGATAAAACACCTCAATTACTGGGAACGCATTAATTAAATTCCTCATCCTGTACTCCCTAGAATGCAGGTGGGAGACATACATGATTATATACACTTGGAAAATCCCAGAGGTTTTAGTACCAAACTTGCACACGAAAATCACTACCTATGAAAGCAAAAGACTTGGCAGACGATGCAACATCTCCACAATGAAGAGCAGGGGTTCCACTTGCACGATGAGAGACAACACAATAAGTGTCAGAGGCCCAAGACTGCCTCCCAGATTACATAAGGGAGATTACCAATAGACCCGTGGCTGTCTTCAGGCAGGCAGTGGACAGGCACGTAAAGTCTGTACCTGACCAGCGGGGATGTGGTTCGTATGTCAGGTTGCGTTCGGCCAGCAGTAACAGCTTGGTTGATCGTGCCCTGATCCACCAGCAAATTGCCCCCAGAAACCCTCTCCAGGTATCTCCAGGAAAATTAAAGGAAAACCGTGCACCATTTTACCTACAATGTGGGGCTATGAAGAATTGTCGTCTTTCGCTAGAAAACAAGAAATCGACCATCTTCTATTGAAAACTGTGACAATGTTTTGCAAGGAGAGAAAGAACGCAGATGTCAGCATTATAGGGATAGTTCGAGGGTAGAGCACATTACACAGCTCAGGTTGCTTCACGAAATGAACTGGGAAACGCGCGTCACATCGCCATTGCCCTCTTGCCGGGAGTGGACAGGAACAGTAGTGATCAGTACATTCTTTACTCTTGTTCATTTGACAGTCTCAGAAATTCGCAGTAGAACATTGAGCAGTGAAGTGTAATTCGTCTTCCTGCTGTGAAAATACCATGAAAACTATGACAAACCTTGGAAATGAGTAATGAAGTGTAATCCGTGTGGGTGTTGCACAACATTTCCGACTGAGTGGAGGACAGTGCAACGTTTCCCGAGACACTAGTACTTCAAACAAGACACCTATACCAGGGTCACATTTTCCTTACCACAAGCCAAGAAAAATTGGGTCAGATACACATACTCAGGTAAATCTAGACATACTTGCTCCTAGTTAGGTTCGCTGCAGCTGATAGATAGGGGCGTTTCTTGCCTTGATTTACCAATCGACCCCATGATATGAGGGCCTTTGTGCCCAAACAAGTAAACACAACTCCATTCAGCATTAGATTTCAAGTGATAAATCCTGAAATATATGCTCATTTGGGGGCAACTACTTACTTGTCACTTATTCTTATCCAGCGACGGTGTGGGGATACCAAGATTCACATCGAAGGGGCCGTTTTGGGAGAAGCTGCAAAACAGCCGAATCAACACTGATGCTAAGTATATTTCATTTTTATCTTTAAACAGACTAAACTGATAATATTCCCCATAGTCTTTTGGTCCTTCGAATTGGATGGCCACATAGTGGTTCAAGAACTTGTAAGACAGTTTACAAGTAATAAAGACTTAAGGTCCTTCGAAAAACTGGTAACGACTGGAGTCTTTTTAAAATATTTGAGTTACTGCAAGTAGCGACGAGAACGATAAGTGGGGTAGCTGTCCCTCACTAGCCCAACAGAAAAAAGGAGTCATTTGCGAACTCCCGCTGTTCATCCACCGCAGGACATAAAACAGGGCACTCTGTCCAGCTCACTCACCCCCCCCCTTCCTCACCCAGTTTCACTCATTCATGCAGCAACTCAAGCGTGGCGAATCACCCACGGCGCAGACCAGACTGTGGTCTCAGAGTTCCTGAATGTGTATGTTCTCTTATATATTTTTAAGGAAGCTAATATTAAGTTTAAACTTTCATATCCATTAGTAGTGACATTTATATGTATGTATATATATGATGTATAATGAATACACATGACTGATGTGAACAGCAGCATCATTACAAGGGACTACTCAGCAGTGTTCTATGCTGAAACAGAAAACCCAGAGTATCAACAGCCATCAAGGTATGGCCACATGTACTCTTGGTTCAGGGTTAGTGGGGCATTGACTAATCATCACACAGAGCTGTTCACTGCGGTGGAGTGTTTAAACACTTGTATTGTATTCTGTTGAGAATATTTTAGTATTTCCAGTTAAAGATGGCATCATTGCCAAGGCAGTTGAAATCTTTGTAAACGAGAGGTATGCAGATAGAAAAGCTGATTTCAACTTGTGTAGGGTTGACCCAAAATGCAAACAATGATTTTGACGTTTCAGAAGGAAAACTGGTTCTACATATTAAGTGCCTGGAGAACACTAATTCAGATTATGAGAAATATGAAAGTGAATTCCTACAGTTAAATCCATCTGAGGATGAACTTCAGGAAGTTTTAGTCACGTTCAGTGATCAACAATTGTACCTGCCAGAAATTTGTGTCACAAAGACCTACTGTAGTTAGTGGTCAGACACCTGTTACATTTACCACAACTGGCATACCACTACGTAATCTTCCTAACCTCTCATTACCACCTATATTTGAAGGTCATGATTATGACGCTAAAATTATAGAACCGATATTGATGAGACAGCCAAATTAAACTATCTAAAATGTCTTATTAAAGGTGAACCCTTTGAACTGTTTAAATCTTTTCCAGGGGTTAAAGACAATTATCAGGAAGCTTTATGAGTTTTTGCTAACAAAGCCAGGGTTAGATATGCAGTCAGAATCTCAAGTTTGAAGCCACCAAGGCATTTTTTTTTCAGATTTACAGGCAGGAGACTCCTTCGGCCAGAGATCAGTGTTTGTGTATATTTCACCTGCTCTTGAGAATTCCTTGTACATATATATATATATATATATATATATATATATATATATATATATATATATATATATATATATATATATATATATATATATATATATATATATATATATATATATATTCTGAGCACTTCTGCAAAAACAGTGATTATGTGAGAGATGATTTTGTTTCTTTTTGGGTCACCCTGCCTCGGTGGGAGACGGCCGACTTGTTAAATATATATATATATATATATGTGTATATATATATATATATATATATATATATATATATATATATATATATATATATATATATATATATATATATATGTGTATATATATATATATATATATCAGGGAAGAGAGAGGTGAAGGTTTATAAACTAAAAGAGGAGGCAGTTATGGTAAGATATAAACAGCTATTGGAGGATAGATGGGCTAATGAGAGCATAGGCAATGGGGTCGAAGAGGTATGGGGTAGGTTTAAAAATGTAGTGTTAGAGTGTTTAGCAGAAGTTTGTGGTTACAGGAAAGTGGGTGCGGGAGGGAAGAGGAGCGATTGGTGGAATGATGATGTAAAGAGAGTAGTAAGGGAGAAAAAGTTAGCATATGAGAAGTTTTTACAAAGTAGAAGTGATGCAAGGAGGGAAGAGTATATGGAGAAAAAGAGAGAGGTTAAGAGAGTGGTGAAGCAATGTAAAAAGAGAGCAAATGAGAGAGTGGGTGAGATGTTATCAACAAATTTTGTTGAAAATAAGAAAAAGTTTTGGAGTGAGATTAACAAGTTAAGAAAGCCTAGAGAACAAATGGATTTGTCAGTTAAAAATAGGAGAGGAGAGTTATTAAATGGAGAGTTAGAGGTATTGGGAAGATGGAGGGAATATTTTGAGGAATTGTTAAATGTTGATGAAGATAGGGAAGCTGTGATTTCGTATATAGGACAAGGAGGAATAACATCTTGTAGGAGTGAGAAAGAGCCAGTTGTGAGTGTGGGGGAAGTTCGTGAGGCAGTAGGTAAAATGAAAGGGGGTAAGGCAGCCGGAATTGATGGGATAAAGATAGAAATGTTAAAAGCAGGTGGGGATATAGTTTTGGAGTGGTTGGTGCAATTATTTAATAAATGTATGGAAGAGGGTAAGGTACCTAGGGATTGGCAGAGAGCATGCATAGTTCCTTTGTATAAAGGAAAAGGGGATAAAAGAGAGTGCAAAAATTATAGGGGGATAAGTCTGCTGAGTATACCTGGTAAAGTGTATGGTAGAATTATTATTGAAAGAATTAAGAGTAAGACGGAGAATAGGATAGCAGATGAACAAGGAGGCATTAGGAAAGGTAGGGGGTGTGTGGACCAAGTGTTTACAGTGAAACATATAAGTGAACAGTATTTAGATAAGGTTAAAGAGGTCTTTGTGGCATTTATGGATTTGGAAAAGGCGTATGACAGGGTGGATAGGGGGGCAATATGGCAGATGTTGCAAGTGTATGGTGTAGGAGGTAGGTTACTGAAAGCAGTGAAGAGTTTTTACGAGGATAGTGAGGCTCAAGTTAGAGTATGTAGGAAAGAGGGAAACTATTTCCCAGTAAAAGTAGGCCTTAGACAAGGATGTGTGATGTCACCGTGGTTGTTTAATATATTTATAGATGGGGTTGTAAGAGAAGTAAATGCGAGGGTCTTGACAAGAGGCGTGGAGTTAAAAGATAAAGAATCACACACAAAGTGGGAGTTGTCACAGCTGCTCTTTGCTGATGACACTGTGCTCTTGGGAGATTCTGAAGAGAAGTTGCAGAGATTGGTGGATGAATTTGGTAGGGTGTGCAAAAGAAGAAAATTAAAGGTGAATACAGGAAAGAGTAAGGTTATGAGGACAACAAAAAGATTAGGTGATGAAAGATTGAATATCAGATTGGAGGGAGAGAGTATGGAGGAGGTGAATGTATTCAGATATTTGGGAGTGGACGTGTCAGCGGATGGGTCTATGAAAGATGAGGTGAATCATAGAATTGATGAGGGAAAAAGAGTGAGTGGTGCACTTAGGAGTCTGTGGAGACAAAGAACTTTGTCCTTGGAGGCAAAGAGGGGAATGTATGAGAGTATAGTTTTACCAACGCTCTTATATGGGTGTGAAGCGTGGGTGATGAATGTTGCAGCAAGGAGAAGGCTGGAGGCAGTGGAGATGTCATGTCTGAGGGCAATGTGTGGTGTGAATATAATGCAGAGAATTCGTAGTTTGGAAGTTAGGAGGAGGTGTGGGATTACCAAAACTGCTGTCCAGAGGGCTGAGGAGGGGTTGTTGAGGTGGTTCGGACATGTGGAGAGAATGGAGCGAAACAGAATAACTTCAAGAGTGTATCAGTCTGTAGTGGAAGGAAGGCGGGGTAGGGGTCGGCCTAGGAAAGGTTGGAGGGAGGGGGTAAAGGAGGTTTTGTGTGCGAGGGGCTTGGACTTCCAGCAGGCATGCGTGAGCGTGTTTGATAGGAGTGAATGGAGACAAATGGTTTTTAATACTTGACGTGCTGTTGGAGTGTGAGCAAAGTAACATTTATGAAGGGGTTCAGGGAAACCGGCAGGCCGGACTTGAGTCCTGGAGATGGGAAGTACAGTGCCTGCACTCTGAAGGAGGGGTGTTAATGTTGCAGTTTAAAAACTGTAGTGTAAAGCACCCTTCTGGCAAGACAGTGATGGAGTGAATGATGGTGAAAGTTTTTCTTTTTCGGGCCACCCTGCCTTGGTGGGAATCGGCCAGTGTGATAATAATAATAATAAATATATATATATATATATATATATATATATATATATATATATATATATATATATATATATATATATATGCAAAACAACCACTCTGAAAGAATAGAGAAATTCCAAGCGCTTTCGTGACTACTCACATTATCAAGGAATTCCTTGATAATGTGATTAGTCACGAAAGCGCTTGGAATTTCTCTATTCTTTCAGAGTGGTTATTTTGCATATTCTGAAATCACCTGTTTACTGTGATCTTATTGCATATATATATATATATATATATATATATATATATATATATATATATATATATATATATATATATATATATATATATATATATATATATATATATATATATGATATATATATATATATATATATATATATATATATGATATATATATATATATATATATATATATATATATATATGATATATATGATATATATATATATATATATATATATATATATATATATATATATATATATATATATATATATATATATATATATATATATATATATATATATATATATATATATATATATATATATATATATATATATATGATATATATGATATATATATATATATATATATATATATATATATATATATATATATATATATATATATATATAATCTATATTTATATATATATATATGTACAAGGAATTCTCAAGAGCAGGTGAAATATACACAAACACTGATCTCTGGCCGAAGGAGTCTCCTGCCTGTAAATCTGAAAAAAAAATGCCTTGGTGGCTTCAAACTTGAGATTCTGACTGCATATCCCCCAAAAAATCCCCAAAAAAGAAAATTCTTTCATAATCATTCAACACTTTCACCTCACTCACACATAATCATTGTTTCACTCTTCAGCCTTCTAATACTTTTATTAACTCCACACCTTCTCCTAATTTCCACACTCCGTATTTTCTGCATAATATTTACACAGCACATTGCCCTTAGACAGGACATTTCCACTGCCTCCAACCGCCTCCTCGCTGCAGCATTTACAACCCAAGCTTCACACCCATATAAGCGTGTTGGTATTACTATATTTTCATGCATTCCCTTCTTTGCCTCCATACATAACATTTTTTGTCTCCACATATACCGCAATGCACCACTCATTATATATATATATATATATATATATATATATATATATATATATATATATATATATATATATATATATATATAAATATATATATATATATATATATATATATATATATATATATATATATATATATATTATTATTTTTTATTATCACACCGGCCGACTCCCACCAAGGCAGGGTGGCCCGAAAAAGAAAAACTTTCACCATCATTCACTCCATCACTGTCTTGCCAGAAGGGTGCTTTACACTACAGTTTTTAAACTGCAACATTAACACCCCTCCTTCAGAGTGCAGGCACTGTACTTCCCATCTCCAGGACTCAAGTCCGGCCTGCCGGTTTCCCTGAATCCCTTCATAAATGTTACTTTGCTCACACTCCAACAGCACGTCAAGTATTAAAAACCATTTGTCTCCATTCACTCCTATCAAACACGCTCACGCATGCCTGCTGGAAGTCCAAGCCCCTCGCACACAAAACCTCCTTTACCCCCTCCCTCCAACCCTTCCTAGGCCGACCCCTACCCCGCCTTCCTTCCACTACAGACTGATACACTCTTGAAGTCATTCTGTTTCGCTCCATTCTCTCTACATGTCCGAACCACTTCAACAACCCTTCCTCAGCCCTCTGGACAACAGTTTTGGTAATCCCGCACCTCCTCCTAACTTCCAAACTACGAATTCTCTGCATTATATTCACACCACACATTTCCCTCAGACATGACATCTCCACTGCCTCCAGCCTTCTCCTCGCTCCAACATTCATCACCCACGCTTCACACCCATATAAGAGCGTTGGTAAAACTATACTCTCATACATTCCCCTCTTTGCCTCCAAGGACAAAGTTCTTTGTCTCCACAGACTCCTAAGTGCACCACTCACTCTTTTTCCCTCATCAATTCTATGATTCACCTCATCTTTCATAGACCCATCCGCTGACACGTCCACTCCCAAATATCTGAATACGTTCACCTCCTCCATACTCTCTCCCTCCAATCTGATATTCAATCTTTCATCACCTAATCTTTTTGTTATCCTCATAACCTTACTCTTTCCTGTATTCACCTTTAATTTTCTTCTTTTGCACACCCTACCAAATTCATCCACCAATCTCTGCAACTTCTCTTCAGAATCTCCCAAGAGCACAGTGTCATCAGCAAAGAGCAGCTGTGAGAACTCCCACTTTGTGTGTGATTCTTTATCTTTTAACTCCACGCCTCTTGCCAAGACCCTCGCATTTACTTCTCTTACAACCCCATCTATAAATATATTAAACAACCACGGTGACATCACACATCCTTGTCTAAGGCCTACTTTTACTGGGAAAAAATTTCCCTCTTTCCTACATACTCTAACTTGAGCCTCACTATCCTCGTAAAAACTCTTCACTGCTTTCAGTAACCTACCTCCTACACCATACACTTGCAACATCTGCCACATTGCCCCCCTATCCACCCTGTCATACGCCTTTTCCAAATCCATAAATGCCACAAAGACCTCTTTAGCCTTATCTAAATACTGTTCACTTATATGTTTCACTGGAAACACCTGGTCCACACACCCCCTACCTTTCCTAAAGCCTCCTTGTTCATCTGCTATCCTATTCTCCGTCTTACTCTTAATTCTTTCAATTATAACTCTACCATACACTTTACCAGGTACACTCAACAGACTTATCCCCCTATAATTTTTGCACTCTCTTTTGTCCCCTTTGCCTTTATACAAAGGAACTATGCATGCTCTCTGCCAATCCCTAGGTACCTTACCCTCTTCCATACATTTATTAAATAATTGCACCAACCACTCCAAAACTATATCCCCACCTGCTTTTAACATTTCTATCTTTATCCCATCAATCCCGGCTGCCTTACCCCCTTTCATTTTACCTACTGCCTCACGAACTTCCCCCACACTCACAACTGGCTCTTCCTCACTCCTACAAGATGTTATTCCTCCTTGCCCTATACACGAAATCACAGCTTCCCTATCTTCATCAACATTTAACAATTCCTCAAAATATTCCTTCCATCTTCCCAATACCTCTAACTCTCCATTTAATAACTCTCCTCTCCTATTTTTAACTGACAAATCCATTTGTTCTCTAGGCTTTCTTAACTTGTTAATCTCACTCCAAAACTTTTTCTTATTTTCAACAAAATTTGTTGATAACATCTCACCCACTCTCTCATTTGCTCTCTTTTTACATTGCTTCACCACTCTCTTAACTTCTCTCTTTTTCTCCATATACTCTTCCCTCCTTGCATCACTTCTACTTTGTAAAAACTTCTCATATGCTAACTTTTTCTCCCTTACTACTCTCTTTACATCATCATTCCACCAATCGCTCCTCTTCCCTCCTGCACCCACTTTCCTGTAACCACAAACTTCTGCTGAACACTCTAACACTACATTTTTAAACCTACCCCATACCTCTTCGACCCCATTGCCTATGCTCTCATTAGCCCATCTATCCTCCAATAGCTGTTTATATCTTACCCTAACTGCCTCCTCTTTTAGTTTATAAACCTTCACCTCTCTCTTCCCTGATGCTTCTATTCTCCTTGTATCCCATCTACCTTTTACTCTCAGTGTAGCTACAACTAGAAAGTGATCTGATATATCTGTGGCCCCTCTATAAACATGTACATCCTGAAGTCTACTCAACAGTCTTTTATCTACCAATACATAATCCAACAAACTACTGTCATTTCGCCCTACATCATATCGTGTATACTTATTTATCCTCTTTTTCTTAAAATATGTATTACCTATAACTAAACCCCTTTCTATACAAAGTTCAATCAAAGGGCTCCCATTATCATTTACACCTGGCACCCCAAACTTACCTACCACACCCTCTCTAAAAGTTTCTCCTACTTTAGCATTCAAGTCCCCTACCACAATTACTCTCTCACTTGGTTCAAAGGCTCCTATACATTCACTTAACATCTCCCAAAATCTCTCTCTCTCCTCTGCATTCCTCTCTTCTCCAGGTGCATACACGCTTATTATGACCCACTTCTCGCATCCAACCTTTACTTTAATCCACATAATTCTTGAATTTACACATTCATATTCTCTTTTCTCCTTCCATAACTGATCATTTAACATTACTGCTACCCCTTCCTTTGCTCTAACTCTCTCAGATACTCCAGATTTAATCCCATTTATTTCCCCCCACTGAAACTCTCCTACCCCCTTCAGCTTTGTTTCGCTTAGGGCCAGGACATCCAACTTCTTTTCATTCATAACATCAGCAATCATCTGTTTCTTGTCATCCGCACTACATCCACGCACATTTAAGCAACCCAGTTTTATAAAGTTTTTCTTCTTCTCTTTTTTAGTAATTGTATACAGGAGAAGGGGTTACTAGCCCATTGCTCCCGGCATTTTAGTCGCCTCATACGACACGCATGGCTTACGGAGGAAAGATTCTCCTCCACTTCCCCACGGACAATAGAAGAAATAAAAAAGAACAAGAGCTATTTAGAAAAAGGAGAAAAACCTAGATGTATGTATATATATATATGCATGTGCGTGTCTGTGAAGTGTGACCAAAGTGTAAGTAGGAGTAGCAAGATATCCCTGTTATCTTAGCGTGTTTATGAGACAGAAAAAGAAACCAGCAATCCTACCATCATGCAAAACAGTTACAGGTTTTTGTTTCACAGTCATCTGGCAGGACGGTAGTACTTCCCTGGGTGGTTGCTGTCTTCCAACCTACTACTATATATATATATATATATATATATATATATATATATATATATATATATATATATATATATATATATATATATATATATATATATATATATATATATATATATATATATATATAATAATAATATAGGATGGGGTCCACCTCTGGTGTAAATTGTGGGATCCACAGCCTCAGAGAAGTGGATAAAAAGGCTTCAAGGCAGAATATTTGGATTTCTTCCTGAAGCCGTATGAATATTACACTTCCCCTACCACCCCATCTTTTCATTCTTTTTTACCAATAGGAATATTTTATTACATAATATGGTACAGAAAATTTAAGAGATACATTGTTGATATAAAGGTGACATATACAGTACATGTTATGTGTGTATCACCGATTATAAGGCGAAAATCTCATCCAGCTCCTCAGATCTGGGGCGTGTGCCCAAAATACAGCAGGCATTACCCCTTTGAACATCTGCACTGAGCCGCTGGAACAGAAAACTAGCTGCCCTGGGATCCCTAGTTACCCTGATGAGTCTTTTTCCCAGCTCCTTAAGGAATTTAGATGCTTTCTTTCCCCATGAGCCTATGGGAACAAACATATAAGGATGGGCAAGTTCTCCATATTTTCTAGACTTTCGAGCTGTATAGCCCTTGTGGCTTAGCGCTTCTTTTTTATTATAATAATCTAGACTTTCGAGACTCCTTGAAGCTGGCAGCTGCCCCTACTTCCTCCCTAGTGTATTGGAGATAGGTATCAGCCAAGGTAGATGCACATGTATAGTCTGTTACAAAAAACGCGATTCTAAAAGCTTAGAGATCTCCAGTGAATACTAGAAAGGACTGCCCTTCTAGCATCCAGCCTGTTACTGGGTTTTCGTAACAAGTAGTCAGTATCCTTGTCCAATTATCCATTGAAATTCAGTATGGTTCAATAGTGCTTTAGGATTACAACTGGTAGGCTACTACTAGAGAAATTAAAATTTAATAAATTTATTAAGTCTATAAGTTGTCTAGAGGTATATTATCAAATTAAATTAATTACAGCAATCAAAATAAAATCAATCTCTCGAGTTCAATATTATTGTGCTGAAAGCACATATCACATTTATAATTCTTAAGTACCGTCAGGTACATTAACATTTAATAAGATATTACAAATATGTACAAGTATGTGTATGCGTGTAAGTGCTCTTAAGTAGTTAGCTATGTCTCAAGACTCGAATAAGACTTAAACAAGTGACTGACAAAGTCCTCAAATAAACTAACTTCTTGACCGACTGGCAACCCGAACAGTCTGCTTGAACAACAAAGACTGCTAAGCCCAATAGCAATGCAATATCAAGCGACTGCGACACAGAATCAGGAACTGGGGAATAATATAACGACACTAAGTAGGGACCATCTGCAGATCCTCCACAAGTTATAAAACTCCCATAGGAAAAACGAGACTGTGACAATACACAGAAACCAGTACAAAATTAGGTCAGAAGCTATAGCTAAGGACCTGAGATGTTCAGAGTGTCTATGTGACACACAACCTCAGTACAACGTCGAAAATCACTAAGTCTATACAATGTTCTGTGAACAAAGTTCTACAGAACTAACAAGAATAATGAGACAGACAATCTGTCCAACCACCAAGCGAGTCTCCAGCAGACTGACAATTTCACGAGAGGTGAGGACACCCCCCCCCCTCGATCACGTGATAGCTACGTGGACAACTGCAGCTCAGAAGCCGGCAGTATAACGAGCGACAAGCGATAATTACAGTAGTTTGACAATCAAGACTAACTGAGCACATTTTATATACTTCCTAACAACATAAGTCAAATAAGAATATAAAGCAATATATTTACAATTTAGCTATTATCGCAAATATAAGCAATATAAAATTAAATGAAAAGGTAATATACATTACATATATACAAAATAATCATTGTAACCCATTCAGGGGTTGCAACATAGTCCCACACCATCTGCTCCCCGTCTGTCCAGGCTTGAAGTGTGATACCATCTGGGCGCTTCTGGCTGCCATCAGATCTGGATTGCTGGGGTGGCTACCTTACTGCTGGGCATCCGGCTGTTGTGAGGCTCCTCTTGATAATGTTATTAACCTCATGTCTTGCAATCTTTCCCTCGGATTTATGGCACACAAGACCCTGGTACCCGAATCGGTCTGCTGCTTCACTACCACAAATACACCTGTGTTAGGCGAGGATAGGGGCGGCAAGTCGAAGGGCAACACCAATGCAGATGGTTTGTGGGTCGAGGCGTGTGCCAAGGCTGGAGTTGGGAACAGCCTGACACACTCTGAAGCATTGTTGAGGCTGTATTTTCTCCTATTGGACCATCCCAGTGCGATTGTTTGTAGTTGTTGGGGGAGCAGGTCTGGTTTCAGAGCCCGTTAGATTAACCCAGATCATGGCTCCGTCAATGAACTTTTGGTCCTGGACTCCAATCTTGTCCCTAAGATGTTCAGGGAGAATCGCTGCTACAAGCCCTCTGGATGCAATACATGAGGACAGAAAAGCAGGTAGCGCAATCTGTGATGACTTGCGGACACCAATGCCTCCTAGTCTGACTGGAAGTGCAGCTTGGTTCCACTGCCCGTCTTCTAGAGTAAGGTTAAGTACTTTCGTAAAAATCTGCCTCAGGATGCTGTCATATTCGTGCAGTATAGGATTATCATATGAAGGTGCACATTTTAGGAAATATGTCAACCTGGGCAGACTCAAGCACTTTGTGAGAAGGTACAAGGCATCGTGGGTGTCCAGATTGCCTATTCGTTGTTCCATTCTCTCACACTCTACCAATTTCTTCCTGAGAATTGTGTCAATGGCATTGCTTCCCAGAGGTGCTCCTAGCAAGATACTATTTGTGGGGGCAATGACTGCTGCTCCTGGTAGTTTTGATCTCACTGCATTTATCACTTGTTGACTGACTGAGACGATTTCACATTTGGATGGATTCAGGATGAGACCCATTTTCTGTCCCCGTGTCATTACCTGTTTAAGATCATGTAGGAGGGACTCCTTTGTACCTGCTAGTGTGCCATCATCTAGGAACCATATGTTTAGCTCGCTGGTCAGTCTGACTGTGATTTCCCTAACTGCTGTACAGAAGAGAAAGGGTGCAAGAGGATCTCCTTGTTGGACACCCCTCCGATGATGTGATTTCATGCTCTCCAAACAGAAGCATTTAATTCCTTGCTATACCCAGTTGAAACAAAAGGGAAGAGACCAGGGGAATGTTCTTGTGCTGCTGCTAATACCACGTCTCGTTTCATGAGATTAAATGCATTCTTGAAATCTAATTTTACCACTGCATTGTCCTCAGGCAGGTTGTTATATACGCCCTTGTTGCATGAACCGCTGCTTCACTTCCTTGAGAGACCCCAAAGCCAAGCTGGTTTGGCTGAAGCATCATGGCTGCCTGTGCACGAATACTTCGGACCTCAGCTTTGGATATGAGGCGGCGTAACGTGTTGCCTACTGCAATTGGCTGAATTCCTCCATCCTTCTTTTTAAGTGCACAAAGTGTTGCACCAAAAAAGAAAGGTTTAATTTCGTCAGGAATCAGACCAGCCAAGGAATTGTTGACGAACCTTGTGATCTCTGAAAGCAGTGTCTCTGCAATTTCCCCAATAACTAGATTAACCATTTCCTTTAAATGCTGTGGCCTTATTCCAGTGTAACCCCCAGCAGAGCCAGATGGGAACGACATTATTGCTTTGTAAATGTCTGAATCTTCCATGATCAATGGTTCCACAGTGGGGACAGAGGTGTTGGAACTGATGGTGCCACTGGTTTCCCTGGCAGGGTGCTTTCCTCTATGTACTTCAGCAGTGTCAGCATCCATGGGGGCAACTGTATCTTTACTGGTAATAATTCTGATTGCCCCCACTGTGTTGCTCTCTTCAATTTTCTTGCTCACCTAGACTCTGACTTTTTCACTGTCAGTGGAGTGAGTGGATGTTCTGCCTCTCCCTTTTTTGTGTTGGTGGGGAAGGCGAATGAGGTTATCAGCTCTAGGTAAATCTTTTAAGGATTTAATTATCATTAAGGTTAACCTCTTTCCCCTTCTTTCCGGCACAGCTAAGCAGACATTGCCAAAAAGTAGCAAGTTGTGCCATGCCTTGATGGTTGGTGGAGCATTTAGGATAGTGGACCCATCGTTTACTTTTTTCAGGGGGGTCTGCAAGTTTCCCAGCTGCGTGTGGACGGGCTGCTTTGGGAATATGTGTGAGTGTCCTGGTACCTGTTGCTTTAATTGCTTCCAAGATATTGTCTGATGAGATGAGATCTGTTGGAATGGGTTCAGGTGCCTGAGGTGGAACTGGATCATCACTTTCCACAGGAGGACATCCTGAACCAGGGCAACTACCGTGTTTGCGGAGGAAGCCATTAGAGTTGAGACAACGAAGCTGTAAGCATGACCGACACTTGCCTCTTCCAGTATTACCAGCCGTACTATTTCCCTGGCTGCTTGCTTCCTCCTGGTTGGCATCCATCTGCTAGACTACAGTAGGAGTGGAGTATGACATGCTGGGTGGGTATGGTGCTTGGAAGGTAGTGAACTTGACCGTGGTGGCCTGGTGGAGTTTGAGAGGCTGGTGAGGGGCTGGGAGGGAAAGGGGAAAACTGCTCCTGGGAATTGGGTGGGGGAGGCGCAGGCTGTTGAGTGGGGTTATCCCCGGGGAGTACAATACACATGGATTTGCACACTATATATTATTCACACTGTCTTACAATACACACAACATTATTTGTTTCCCATGTACACTATAACCAATGTGGTATGGGCACTGTTCAACCAATGTATTCACTCGCCATCTAGATACACACCGCGCCTCTTCCACCCACCCCCGTGGCGTGGGGGAGGATGCACTGACTGGTCACTCTCTCGTTAACATTAATTTCACATTGTTTTTCCATAACATATGTCTCTAAATAGTCCATGCATCGACACATGATCATTTCTAAGTTAACTGGAAGCATGGTGCATGGTGCTGGAGATAGATGTTTTTATTAGAGCTTTTCGAGGTGTGTATGTACGATAATCTTGGACGGTACTCATACATTAGTGTAGGCCTTATTCTCCCCCACCTCCACTGGTCGTCTTCCTCACTACCACCACTCACCAACATTCACAAACTGCACAACACTTCCACAATTTACATTGAAACAGTGCACTGAAATGTCTTCTCGTTGCACTGGAATCTACCCAGAGTATTCACAATAAGTCCTGTTCAGTCTTAACCTGGTCAGCCTCCTTGATCCGGAGTTATAATTGAAAATCCCGCAGCTAGCCTGCCACACGTCTTGCCATGCCAGTGCATGGCATATATCTACCTGGAGTCTACCTGGAGGTTATTCCAGAGATCAACGCCCCCGCGGCCCGGTCCACGACCAGGCCTCCCGGTGGATCATGGTCTGATCAACCAGGTTGTTATTGCTGGCCGCACGCAGTCCAACGTACGAACCACAGCCCGGCTGATTCGGCACTGATTTTAGGTATCTGTCGAGCTCTCTCCTGAAGGCAGCCAGGGGTTTATTGGTAATTCCCCTTATGCTTGGTGGGAGGCTGTTGAACAGTCTTGGGACCCGGACACTTATGGTGTTTTCTCTTAGTGTAACAATGGCTCCCCTACTTTTAATTGGGGGTATTTTGCATCGCTTGCCCAGTCTTTTACTTTTGTAGGGAGTGATTTCTGTGTGCAGATTTGGGACCATTCCTTCCAGGATTTTCCAAGTGTAGATTATGATATATCTCTCCCTCCTGCGTTCCAACGAATACAAGTCAAGTGCTTCCAAGCGTTCCCAGTAGCTAAGGTGCTTGACAGAACTTATACGTGAAGTAAAGGATCTCTGTACACTCTCTAGATCTGCGATTTCACCTGCTTTGAATGGAGATGTTAATGTACAGCAGTATTCCAGCCTAGAGAGAACAAGTGATTTGAACGTTCTCGTTATCCATCCTATCATTTTCTTTGCACGTGCGATCGTGGCACTGTTGTGATCCTTGAAAGTGAGATCCTCAGACATTACTACTCCCAGGTCCTTTACATTATTTTTCCGCTCTATTGTATGGCAAGAGTTTGTAGTATACTCTGTTCTAGTTATTATCTCCTCCAGTTTTCCATAACGGAGTAGTTGGAATTTGTCCTCATTGAACATCGTATTGTTTTCAGTTGCCCACTGGAAAACTTTGTTTATATCTTCTTGGAGGTTAACCGCGTCCTCAGCAGATGACAGCCTCATGCAGATCCTAGTATCATCCGCAAACGATGATACGGTGGTGTGGTGTATATCTCTGTCTATGTCTGATACGAGGATGAGGAATAGGATGGGGGCGAGTATTGTGCCTCGTGGAACAGAGATCTTCACTATGGCACCCTCCGATTTAACTCTGTTGACCACTGCTCTTTGTGTTCGATTTGTTAGGAAGTTCAAGATCCATCTCCCCACTTTCCCAATTATTCCTTTAGCACGTATTTTGTGCGATATTATGCCATGATCGCACTTGTTAAATTAGACACATGTGCAACTCTTGGGTATCTTTATTGAGGAAACGTTTCGCCACACAGTGGCTTCATCAGTCCATACAAAGGATAAACTTGAAGAACAGGAGGAGAATGAGGTAATCAGTCCCTCAACCTTGAGTCGATGTGGTCAGTCCATCAATCTTGAATAGAATACTGCATATGAGCGGAGAAGCAGCTTATAAACCGTAGGCAGGAGAGGTGTAGCAGTCGTAGGTGGTGTCACATTGTCCAATGTGGAAGTAGGTCGTGCCCAAGGGTTAGGCAAGCGAAGAATTCCCAAGTATTAAGATCCCAAGAAGTTGCAGTGTCTGACAGGTTTGTAGATGAATGGTTCAGAGAACCGACATGTTGATAAATTAGACACATGTGCAACTCTTGGGTATCTTTATTGAGGAAACGTTTCGCCACACAGTGGCTTCATCACTCCATACAAAGGATAAACTTGAAGAACAGTAGGAGAATGAGGTAATCAGTCCCTCAACCTTGAGTCGATGTGGTCAGTCCATCAATCTTATGGTCAGTCCATCAAGCTTATAAACCGTATGGCACCTCTCCTGCCATACGGTTCATAAGCTGCTTCTCCGCTCCTATGCCGTATTCTATTCAAGATTGATGGACTGACCACATCGACTCAAGGTTGAGGGACTGATTACCTCATTCTCCTCCTGTTCTTCAAGTTTATCCTTTGTATGGACTGATGAAGCCACTGTGTGGCGAAACGTTTCCTCAATAAAGATACCCAAGAGTTGCACATGTGTCTAATTTAACAACGTGTCGGTTCTTTGAACCATTCATCTACAAACCTGGGATCTTAATACATGATTGCACTTGTCAAACGCTTTTGCAAAGTCTGTGTATATTATATCTGCATTCTGATTTTCTTCCAGTGCATCCAAGGCCATATCATAGTGATCCAGTAGTTGCGAGAGGCAGGAGCGACTTGCCCTGATCCCATGTTGCCCTGGATTGTGCAGTTTTTGGGAATCCAGGTGATCTTCAGTCCTGCTTCTTAGCACTCTTTCAAAGATTTTTATGATGTGGGACGTTAGAGCTATTGGTTTATAGTTATTAGCTAATGCTTTGCTGCCACCTTTATGAAGTGGGGCTACATCCGTTGTTTTAAGTGACCGTGGGATTTCACCTATGTCCAAGCTCCTCCTCCATAGTGTACTTAGGGCACGTGAGAGGGGTTTCTTGCAGTTCTTAATGAATACAGAGTTCCACGAGTCTGGGCCTGGGGCTGAGTGCATGGGCATGTTGTCAATGACTTTTTCGAAATCTATCGGAGTTAGGGTAATGTCGGAAATCTGGCATACATTTATGGAGTTTTGAGGCTCATTCATGAAGAAATCATTTGGGTCGTCGATCCTCAGACTGATTAGTGGTTCACTAAACACAGAGTCTTACTGGGATTTCAGTATTTCACTTATATATATATATATATATATATATATATATATATATATATATATATATATATATATATATATATATATATATATATATATATATATATATATATATATATATATGTAATCACAAATAAGTGGTATTTAATCAATAACCACATTGCTACTAGCCCGGGGGATCAAACCCGTGTTGTTTTAGCCCGCCTTATAGTGAGCAATAATTCACGATGCTCAAACCCACAGGACCATACAGTCCTAGAATTTTCACTCACCATGAGGCGGGCTAAAACAACACAGGTTCGACCCCCCGGCAAGTCGCAGTGTTGTTATTGATTAAATACCACTAGTTCGTTGTTACTGCTTGTGGAGGCTAGTACACCAAACAGGGAGTGGAATGAAATTAACTCTGATGCAGCCTCACCATCGTATGTCCTCGGATCACGATACGACACCTAGCTCTGCTGGGTGCATGATCTTTGTAGGATTTTATGGTCCAGTGGGTTAGTGTCATGAATTTTCGCTCACCATGAGGCGGTCTAAAACAACACGGGTTCGATCCTCCAGCTAGTTACTGAAGAAACGTTTTGCCACACACTGGCTTCTTCAGTTCATACAAAGGAGAATAATGAAGAACATGATGAGTTTGAGGTAATCAGTCCCTCAGCCTTGAATCGATGTAATCAGTCCATCAGTCTTGAAACAATATAGCATATGTGCAAAGAAGTGGCTTATATACTAAATACAGGTGAGGTGAAGCAGTGTTGAAGAATTCCTTGTATCAAGATCCCATGATGTTGCAGTGTCTGGCAGATGTGATACACGGTTTAAAACCGACAAGTTAAAGATTGAGACACCCACGTAACTTATGGGAATCTTTATTGAAGAAACATTTCGCCACACAGTGGTTTCATCAGTGCCCCGTGGCCTGATCGCTGAAGCTCACGCTTCACACGGCGAGGGTCTGCGTTAGAGATGTAGTGGATGTGAAAATTAACATATGTAGATGTAAGAAATTGTGTGGATGTTCCGCAGATTCGGATGAGGATGTATATGAGAATATCTGTTTACAGTAAAATGCAGATGCAGATGCGGATGTGGATGTAAGAAATTGTGCGGATGGTCTTCAAATGCAGATGCGGATATCCAATACATCACTAATCTGCATTTGATTCCCAGTGTGGGTAGAAACATTGAGCGTGTTTCCTTACACCAGTTGTCTATGTTCACCTATCAGAAAATGGGTACCTAGGAATTAGTCGAGTGGCGTGGGTCGCATCCTGGGACAAGGACCTAATTTGCCCAAAATGGTCTGCATAACAAAGGGCTTTCTATATAGTAGTTTGTCTTTGATGTCAACTAGGCCTGTATACCATGTACATGTACTTTTAGTAAATAAAGTTATTATTATTATTATTATTATTATTATTATTATTATTATTATTATTATTATTATTATTATTATACAAAGAATAATGATGAAGAAAATGACGAGTTTGAGGTAATCAGTCCCTCAGCCTTGAGTCGATGTAATCAGTCCATCAATCTCGAAAAGAATACAACATATGTGCAAAGAAGTGGCTTATATACAGCAGACAGATGATCAAAGCAGTCGTAGGAGGTATCACACTTGTGAAATCCAAATGTGAAGGTAGGTCTTCGTTTAAAGGTTGGACAACTGTTGAGGAATTCCTTGTATCAAGATCCTATGATGTTGCAGTGTCTGACAGATGTGATGCATAAGTGTTTGCTTAAGTGATTGCATACCTTAATTATCAACTTGTTGGTTTTACATCATTGTGTGGTGTTAAATCATTTGTCACATCTGTCAGACACTGCAACATTATGGGATACTGATACAAGGAATTCCTCAACACTTGTCCAACCTTTGGACGAAGACCTATTTCCACATTTGGATTTGACAAGTATAATACCTCCTACGACTGCTTCACATCACCTGTCTACAGTATATAAGCCACTTCTTCGCACATATACTGTATATATATATATATATATATATATATATATATATATATATATATATATATATATATATATATATTTTATTATCACACCGGCCGATTCCCACCACGGCAGGGTGGCCCGAAAAAGAAAAACTTTCACCATCATTCACTCCATCACTGTCTTGCCAGAAGGGTGCTTTACACAACAGTTTTTAAACTGCAACATTAACACCCTATATATATATATATATATATATATGTTTATATATATATATATAATATATATATATATATATATATATATATATATATATATATATATATATATATATTTTTTTTTTTTTTTTTTTTTTTTTTTTTTTTTTTTTTTTTTTTTTTTTATTAGGATGGGGTCCACCTCTGGTGTAAATTGTGGGACCCATAGCCTCGGAGAAGTGGATAAAAAGGCTTCAAGGAAGAATATTTGGATTTCTTCCTGAAGCCATTTGAATATTCCACTTCCCCTACCACCCCATCTTTTAAACTATTTTTTTTTACCAATAGGAATATTTTATTACATAATATGGCACAGAAGATTTAAGAGATACATTGTTGATATAAAGGTGGCATATATATATATATATATATATATATATATATATATATATATATATATATATATATATATATATATATATATATATATATATATATATATATATATATATATATATATATATATATATATATATATATATATATATATATATATATATATATACATGTTGTTACGTGTGTATCACCGATTATAAGGCGAAAATCTCATCCAGCACCTCAGAGCTGGGGCGTGTGCCCAAAATGCAGCATGCATTACCCCTTTGAACAGCCGCGCTGAGCCGCTGGAACAGAAAACTAGCTGCCCTGGGATCCCTAGTTACCCTGATGAGTCTTTTTCCCAGCTCCTTAAGGAAATTAGATGCACTCTTTCCCCATGAGCCAAGGGTCTCTGAGCCTATGGGAACAAACATATAATGATGGGCAAGTTCTCCATATTTTCTAGACTTTTGGGACTCCCTAAAGCTGGCAGCTGCCCCTCCTTCCTCCATGGTGTATTGGAGATAGGTATCAGCCAAGGTAGATGCACATGTATAGTCCCACACCACCTGCTTCCCATCTGTCCAGGCTTGAAGGGTGATACCATCTGGACGCTTCTGGCTGCCATCAGATCTGCATAGTTGGGGTGGCTCCCTTACTGCTGGGCATCCAGCTGTTGTGAGGCTCCTCTTGATAATGTTATTAACCTCCTCATGTCTTGCAATCTTTCCCTCGGATTTACGGCACACAAGACCATGGTACCCGAATCGGTCTGCTGCTTCACTGCCACAAATACACCTGTGTTCGGCGAGAATAGGGGCGGCAAGTCGAAGGGCAACACCGATGCGGATGGTCTGTGGGTCGAGGCGTGTGCCAAGGCTGGAGTTGGGAACAGCCAACAGAAAGTCCCCAGCATGAGGGGCTCTTTCTGCCAGCAGGCGGGCTCTATCCTTCCCTGACACACTCTGAAGCATCGTTGAGGCTATGTTTTCCACTATTGGACCATCCCAGTGCGATTGTTTGTAGTTGTTGGGGGGAGCAGGTCTGGTTTGTGAGCCCGTTAAATTATCCCAGATCATTGCTCCGTCAATGAATTTTTGGTCCTGGGCTCCAATCTTGTCCCTAAGATGTTCAGGGAGAATCGCTGCTACAAGCTCTCTGGATGCAATACACGAGGACAGAAAAGCAGGTAACGCAATCTGTCATGACTTGCGGACACCAATGCCTCCTAGTCTGACTGGAAGTGTAGCTTGGTTCCACTGCCCGTCTTCTAGAGTAAGGTTAAGTACTTTCGTAAAAATCTGCCTCAGAATACTGTCATATTCGTGCAGTATAGGGTTATCATATGAAGGTGCACATCTTAGGAAATATGTCAACCTGGGCAGACTCAAGCACTTTGTGAGAAGGTACAAGGCATCGTGGGTGTCCAGATTGCCTATTCGTTGTTCCATTCTCCTTAACTCTTCCAATTTCTTCCTGAGAATTGTGTCAATGGCATTGCTTCCCAGAGGTGCTCCTAGCAAGACACTATTTGTGGGGGCAATGACTGCTGCTCCTGGTAGTTTTGATCTCACTGCATTTATCACTTGTTGACTGACTGAGATGATTTCACATTTGGATGGATTCAGGATGAGACCCATTTCCTGTCCCCGTGTCATTACCTGTGTAAGGTCATGTAGGAGGGACTCCTTTGTACCTGCTAGTGTGCCATCATCTAGGAACCAGATGTTTAGCTCGCTGGTCAGTCTGACTGTGATTTCCCTAACTGCAATACAGAAGAGAAATGGTGCAAGAGGATCTCCTTGTTGGACACCCTCCGATGATGTGATTTCATGCTCTCCAAAGAGAAGCATTGATTCCTTGCTATACGCAGCTGAAACAAAAGGGAAAAGACCAGGGAAATGTTCTTGTACTGCTGCTAATACCACGTCTCTTTTCAGGAGATTGAACGCATTCTTGAAATCTAATTTTACCACTGCATTGTCCTCAGGCAGGTTGTTGATATATGCCCTTGTTGCATGAACCGCTGCTTCACTTCCTTGAGAGACCCCAAAGCCAAGCTGGTTTGGTTGAAGCATCATGGCTGCCTGTGCACGAATACTTCGGACAGCAGCTTTGGATACGAGGCGGCGTAACGTGTTGCCTACTGCAATTGGCCGAATTCCTCCATCCTTCTTTTTAAGTGCACAAAGTGTTGCACCAAAAAAGAAAGGTCTAATTTCATCAGGAATCAGACCAGCCAAGGAATTGTTGACGAACCTTGTGATCTCTGAAAGCAGTGTCTCTGCAATTTCCCCAATAACTGGATTAACCATTTCCTTTAAATGCTGTGGCCTTATTCCAGTGTAACCCCCAGCAGAGCCAGATGGGAACGACATTATTGCTTTGTAAATGTCTGAGTCTTCCACAATCAATGGTTCCATAGTGGGGACAGAGGTGTTGGAACTGTTGGTGCCACTGGTTTCCCTGGCATGGTGCTTTCCTCTAAGTGCTTCAGCCGTGTCAGCATCCCTGGGAGCAACTGTATCTTCACTGGTAATAATTCTGATTGCCCCCACTGTGTTGCCCTCTTCAATTTTCTTGCTCACCTGGACTCTGACTTTTTCACTGTCAGTAGAGTGAGTGGGGGTTCTGCCTCTCCCTTTTTTGTGTTGACGGGGAAGGTGAATGAGGTTATCAACTCTAGGAAAATCTCTTAAGGATTTAATTATCATTGAGGCTAGCCTCTTTCCCCTTCTTTCCGGCACAGCTAAGCAGACATTGCCAAAAAGTAGCAAGTTGTGCCATGCCTTGATGGTTGGTGGAGCATTTAAGATAGTGGAACCATCGTTTACTTTTTTCAGGAGGTCTGTAAGTTTCCCAGCTGCGTGTGGACGGGCTGCTTTGGGAATATGTGTGAGTGTCCTCGTACCTGTTGCTTTGATTGCTTCCAAGAGATTGTCTGATGAGATAAAATCTGTTGGAGTGGGTTCAGGTGCCTGAGGTGGCTCTGGATCATCACTTTCCACAGGAGGACATCCTGAACCAGGGCAACTACAGTGTTTGCGGAGGAAACCATTAGAGTTGAGACAACGAAGCTGTAAGCATGACCGACACTTGCCTCTCCTAGTATTGCCAACCGTGCCATTTCCCTGGCTGCTTGCTTCCTCCTGGTTGGCATCCATCTGCTAGACTAGACAATAGGAGTGGAATATGACATGCTGGGTGGGTATGGTGCGTGGAAGGTAGTGAACTTGACCGTAGTGGCCTGGTGGAGTTTGAGGGGCCGGGAGGGGAAGGGGAAAACTTCCCTTGGGAATTAGGTGGGGGAGGCTCAGGTTGAGTGGGGTTATCCCGGGGAGTACAATACACATGGACTTGCACACTATATATTGTTCACACTGTCTTACAATACACATAACTTTATTTGTTTCCCATGTACACTATGAACAATGTGGGTATGGGCACTGCTGAACCAATGTGTTCACTCACCATCTAGTTACACATCCCACCTCTTCCACCCACCCCTGTGACGTGGGGGTGGATGCACTGACTGGTCACTCCCTCGTTAACATATATAAATACATATACATATATACATATATATATATATACATATATACACATACATATATACATATATACATATATACATATATATATATATACATATATACATATACATATAGGAAAGGTAGGGGGTGTGTGGACCAGGTGTTTACAGTGAAACATATAAGTGAACAGTATTTAGATAAGGCTAAAGAGGTCTTTGTGGCATTTATGGATTTGGAAAAGGCGTATGACAGGGTGGATAGGGGAGCAATGTGGCAGATGTTGCAAGTGTATGGTGTAGGAGGTAGGCTACTGAAAGCAGTGAAGAGTTTTTACGAGGATAGTGAGGCACAAGTTAGAGTATGTAGGAAAGAGGGAAATTTTTTCCCAGTAAAAGTAGGCCTTAGACAAGGATGTGTGATGTCACCGTGGTTGTTTAATATATTTATAGATGGGGTTGTAAGAGAAGTAAATGCGAGGGTCTTGGCAAGAGGCGTGGAGTTAAAAGATAAAGAATCACACACAAAGTGGGAGTTCTCACAGCTGCTCTTTGCTGATGACACTGTGCTCTTGGGAGATTCTGAAGAGAAGCTGCAGAGATTGGTGGATGAATTTGGTAGGGTGTGCAAAAGAAGAAAATTAAAGGTGAATACAGGAAAGAGTAAGGTTATGAGGATAACAAAAAGATTAGGTGATGAAAGATTGAATATCAGATTGGAGGGAGAGAGTATGGAGGAGGTGAACGTATTCAGATATTTGGGAGTGGACGTGTCAGCGGATGGGTCTATGAAAGATGAGGTGAATCATAGAATTGATGAGGGAAAAAGAGTGAGTGGTGCACTTAGGAGTCTGTGGAGACAAAGAACTTTGTCCTTGGAGGCAAAGAGGGGAATGTATGAGAGTATAGTTTTACCAACGCTCTTATATGGGTGTGAAGCATGGGTGATGAATGTTGCAGCGAGGAGAAGGCTGGAGGCAGTGGAGATGTCATGTCTGAGGGCAATGTGTGGTGTGAATATAATGCAGAGAATTCGTAGTTTGGAAGTTAGGAGGAGGTGCGGGATTACCAAAACTGTTGTCCAGAGGGCTGAGGAAGGGTTGTTGAGGTGGTTCGGACATGTAGAGAGAATGGAGCGAAACAGAATGATTTCAAGAGTGAGGTTTTGTGTGCGAGGGGCTTGGACTTCCAGCAGGCATGCGTGAGCGTGTTTGATAGGAGTGAATGGAGACAAATGGTTTTTAATACTTGACGTGCTGTTGGAGTGTGAGCAAAGTAACATTTATGAAGGGATTCAGGGAAACCGGCATGCCGGACTTGAGTCCTGGAGATGGGAAGTACAGTGCCTGCACTCTGAAGGAGGGGTGTTAATGTTGCAGTTTAAAAACTGTAGTGTAAAGCACCCTTCTGGCAAGACAGTGATGGAGTGAATGATGGTGAAAGTTTTTCTTTTTCGGGCCACCCTGCCTTGGTGGGAATCGGCCAGTGTGATAATAAAATAAATAAACATATATACATATATATATACATACATATATACATACATATATACATATATATATATACATATATACATACATATATATATACATATATATGTATATATATATATATATATATATATATATATATATATATATATATATATATATAAATATATATATAAATAAATATATATATATATATATATATATATATATATATATATATATATATATATATATATATATATATATATATATATATACAGTATATGTACAAAGAAGTATATATATATATATATATATATATACAGTATATGTACAAAGAAGTATATATATACATATACCACATCTGCTACAAAAATGATAGGATGGATAATAAAAACCTTCAAATCTAGGGACGTCAAGCCTATTATGATATTCTTCAAATCGCTCGTTCTATCTAGGCTGGAATATTGCTGTTCACTAACGGCGCCTTTCAAGACAAGTGAAATTACTAACCTGGAGAATGTACAGAGAACCTTCGCGGTACACTTAACTACGATAAAACATCTAAATTATTGAGAACAGTTGAAGTTCCTTGATTTGTATTCCTTCTAACGCAGGCGGGAAAGATACCTGATAATATACACATTGAAAATCCTAGAAGGATTAGCTCCAAATTTACAAACGAAAATCACTCCTTACAGAAGCAAAAGACTCAGCAAGTGGTGCAACATCCCTGCAATAAGAAGCAGGAAAATCACTAATACGCTAATAGACAATGCAGTAAGTGTCAGGGGCATAAGACTGTTTAACTGCCTCCAGCATACATAAGGGCGATTACCAATAGACCCCCTAGTTGTCTTCAAGATGGAGCTGGAGAGGCACCTGAAGTAAGCACCAGACCACCTAGGCTGTAGTTCGTACGTCAGTTTACGTGTGGCCAGCAGTACAGCTCGGCTGACCACTCCCTGATCCACTGCGATACCTGGTCACAGACCGGGCCACGGTCTCCTGCCTTGTCTTTTAATGAAGTAATAATGAGTGAGATTTCACTAGGATTTGTAGGAGCTTGATATAGAGTATTTGGGTAATTTCCAGTGAGTTAATCTTTCACCTGAATATCTGAGTTTGGGATTTTACTCTCTAGTTTTGATCCTTCAGTAGAGAAGAAGATATTTAGGTTGTTGGAAAATCTGTAGGCTGGATGTGAGATTCATCTGGTTTCATTAAGTTAATATCTCTGTTTCTGGATAGTTGTCTAGAGCCCAAAATTTAAGAGATTTGAAGATAATATTTGTAAACCATGGGTAAGAGGTCCCCTGTCTGCAAATCAATTAAGGGCTATACTTAAAAATCATCTCATCTCCCAAAATTAGTCATACAAACACTGCGTTAAATCATTTAACCAGTGTGAAATGACTCATAGTATGTGCAAATATTTATGACCGATTAATCATTTCCAAAATGAATACATAAAGTTGTGCTGTTGTATCATTATAAATTGTATTAATTGTAATACAGTTACTTGCTATGTGCTACCTCACTACTATTAATCTTTTAAATTATAAAACTTGGCTACATGACTGTAGTAATAAGGTAAAAATAATGAATAATTAAAATTTATCACTCTTTATCCTGTCTAGTTTTAAGTAGTGTGTAAACATTAGAATTAGTCTGCCTGAAATGCCCCGGCGTGTTAGTAGCACCTTTGTACTTAAGAACTCTCAATAAAATGTACTCACAAATTATAACTTTTGCAAAGAAATCAGATTTTTTTTGTTATGTTTGTTAGAACGTGATTTTTTTTTTTAGAGAAATTGTCAGTGTTCTCCGAAGACCATGAGAAAAGCCTGGCTAGTAAATGCCATGAAAAATTGTTGATCTGGTGAGGAATGATAGCACAGATCATGTGAAGCATGATGGAATAGATCATAAAATTGTCATAGATGATGTACAGAGTAGGTAAGGAGACTGCACAAAGTGCACAAACATAATATAGTCTTGAGTGTTCAGTGTTGGAAGCAATAATGTCAGACAACAAAAATGAACATCTCAAACTTGACTGAAAAGTCATGAATCTTGTAGGAATCTTGTATGTAATATTAACAATTCTAAGAATATTTTAGGGATTAATACAGACAATGAAAACTATGTTTTGTGTTGTTATTGCTGCTAAAATAAAAATTCTAAAATAGATTTCCGGTAACAAATGATAATCTGTATTGTAAAAAAATATTGTTGAATAATTTACAGTTTATACCTACAATAGCTGAGTTGTTTACGCTGCATGTTGCCTCAGCCGATCCTTCATTTCTTTATTTAAAGCATATATAGCCACAAGGTCGGTGTCAACGGGGGCACCGCCCCTTACTATTATAAAGCCACCTAAGCCCCCTGAGTTTTTGGACGAAATCCATCGGACTAAAAATAATTGTGAAATAAAAAAAACGGTATCAAATTTTGTGGGCTAATACACGTCTCCCATTGTTATAATAAAACTCAATGGATATTTTTTGTTGGGTTCTTTCTGTTCTTTCTGAAAGTCCAGATGATCTACAACCCCTTTTACTTAGTAAATGAATTTAACATTATTAATAGCATCTTCACAATACTACACTTACCGTCACACTACATTAATAACATCTACACTTCACATCTCCCCTCATTCTACGCCTCTCCAGAGAGTGGAGATTTAAGGCTTTAAGTCCATCTTCATACGGGAGGTTCCTTACACAGTAAATAATTTTAGTCATTCTTCTCTGTATGTTCTCTAATGAGTCTATGTCCATCCTGTAGTAAGGGGACCAAAACTGAGCAGCATAATCTAAATGAGGCCTCACTAGTGATGTATAGAGCTGTAAAATAACTTTTGGACATCTGTTACTTATACTTCTTGAGATAAATCCAAGTAATCTGTTGTCCTTGTTGCGCACACTAAGGCACTGCTGTCTTGGCTTTAGATTTCTGCTTACCATGACTCCCAAGTCTTTTTCACATTCTGTATGATCAAGCTCTACTTCACCTAGATTATAGCTTCGAGGATTATTTTCATTACCAAGGGCAAGTACCTTACACTTATCCACATTGAACTTCATCTGCCATTTTTCAGACCAAGACATTAATTTGTCCAAATCGTCCTGGAGTTCATTGCTATCCTCCTCAGAGTGAATTATACGGCCTATCTTTGCATCATCAGCAAACTTACTCATGTCACTCGTAATCCCTTCATCAAGGTCATTAATGTAAATTATGAACAAGAGAGGGCCCAAAACTGAGCCCTGTGGAACGCCACTAGTGACTAATCCCCATTCAGATTTCACTCCATTAATGGTAACTCTCTGTTTTCTATTGGTAAGCCATGCCTCTATCCATGCTAGAACTTTACCTCCTATACCATGAGCTGCCACTTTTCTTAAGAGTCTCTTGTGAGGTACTCTATCGAAGGCTTTACTAAAATCCAAATAAACAATATCATATTCCTTGTCACTGTCAACTGCCTCAAATGTTCTATTGAAGAACGTCAGTAAGTTTGTCAGGCAGGAACGACCTCTCGTGAATCCATGTTGAGATTCATTTATCAAGTTATGCTCTTCAAGGTGACTTCTGATAATATCAGCTATAATTGATTCTAATAACTTGCCCACTATAGATGTCAGGCTTATTGGACGGTAATTTGAAGGAACGGACTTATCCCCTGATTTGAATATAAGAATCACATTAGCCATCTTCCACAACTCTGGCACAACACTGGTAAGGATGGACGCATTAAACACACTCGTTAATGGCTGACTAAGCTCCATCTTGCATTCCTTAAGTACCCTGGAAAACAGCTCATCGGGTCCCGAGGACTTATTTTGCTTCAGTTTGTCAATCTGTTTAATTATCATGTCCCTCGTGACAGTAATATTAGTTAATATAAATTCATCAGGAACTAAATAATTGTTAATTACTAGAATCTCATTTACATCTTCCTGTGTAAAAACTGACAAAAAATAGTCATTAAATAAGGAACACATTTCCAGTTTGTTATCTGTCAGCTGTCCATTCCCAATTTTCAGAGGTCCTACTTTTTCCTTCACCTTCGTTCTATACACTTGAAAGAACCTCTTTGGATTAGCCTTTGATTCATTAGCAACTCAAATTTCATAGTCACGTTTAGCCTTTCTAATCCCCTTTTTTACTTCTCTTTTAAGTTGGACATATTGGTCAGTAAGGTTAACCTCTCCTCTTCTGATGCGCCTGTAAATTCCCCTTTTCTCCCCTAATAGATGCTTTAGCCTCCTGTTAACCCATTTGGGATCGTTATTATTAGACCTAATTTCTCTCTGGGGAATGTATATACTCTGGGCACGGTTTACATTATTAAGAAAAAAATCATAAAAGCAGATCCCTTCATAATCATAAGTTTGATCATCGTCAATAAAATCATTAGCTAGATAACTCCAATCAAGATTAGACAGGTATTCCCTAAGTCCATTGTAATCGGCAGAACGGAAATCAGGGATTTTTACTGTATTATCATTATTCTTGCATTCCCAGTTAATGCTAAAAGTGATGGATTTGTGATCACTTGCGCCAAGCTCTTCAGTGATCTCCAGATTATTTACGAGTGTTTCCTTATTTGACAAGACTAGGTCTAGCAAATTATTACCCCTGGTAGGCTCTGTTACGCACTGCTTCAGAAAACAGTCCTGAACTGTTTCCATAAAGTCACTGGACTCTAGATTACCTGTCAAAGAATTCCAGTCAATTTGACTAAAGTTAAAGTCCCCTACTATGACTATGTTATTGTGTGTAGAAGCCCTAACAATTTCGTCCCAAAGAAGTCTCCCTCTATCGTGATCCAAGCCAGGAGGTCGGTATATTACACCTAGAATTAGTTTTTCTTGACCCTCTATAAACTCTACCCAAACAGATTCTGTTACTGTTCCATCTATTTTTATACCTGTTTTTATGCAACAATTAATATTTTCTCGAACATATAATGCAACTCCTCCTCACTTCCCATTACATCTATCCACGTGGAACAACTTAAACCCTTGAATATTACACTCAGCAATCATATCCCGACTCTTTAAATCATACCAAGTTTCAGTTAATGCAATGATATCAAAGCTCCCAGTACATGCTACCAAACGTAGTTCATTAATTTTATTTCTTGCACTTAGACTGTTAGCATAAAATACCATCATATGTTTTTTCTTCTGCACATTTTTCCTATTCATCTTTGTTTTTACACAATTTCTGAAATTATCATTACCCAGAGTTACTCCATGACAGTTACTATTAAGATTCTTAATTTCAGAGCATAAATCAATATATCCATACTCATTATTTATCATTTCTAAACCCATACCTCTAACTAATCCTAGTTTAAAGTCCTAACAACCCCCTCAACTGAGCTAGCAAGAAAACCCACACCTGCCCTGGATAAGTGAACCCCATCCCTGGCATACATGTCATTTCGGCCATAGAAGTTGTCCCAGTTGTCAATGAATGGTACTGCATTATCCTTACAGTGTTTATCCCGCCAACAATTAATACCAATTGCTCTGGACAACCATTCATTATAAACACCTCTTCTTGGCAATATGCCACATATAACAGGGCGCCCCCCCTTCTTCCTAATTATGTCTATAGCTGTCCTGAACTTTCTAACTAAATCCTCACTTCTACGCTTGCCTACATCATTGCCTCCAGCACTGAGGGAAATAATAGGATTGATCCTATTACCGTTCATGACGTTGTCAAGCTGGCTAACAATGTCCTCCATCCCAGCCCCAGGAAAGCAAACCCTCTGTCTCCTACTCCTGTCCTTCAAGCAGAATGCCCTATCCATGTATCTAACCTGGCTATCCTCAACAACAACAATATTCTCACCTTCCTTGGTGTCGTTCGTCGTGACGTTCCCAGTAGTTGACTCACATTCGTCGGGTAGCACAGAGAATGCATTAGATGTTTCCACAGCAGTCTCTTTCTTCTTCATCGTTTCTGTCTTTCCATTCTTCTTGATCGTCAACTTCGTTCCATGCTGTCCAGCCACTGACCACGTTCTCTTCTTGACCTGAGGACTCAAAACAGGAGGACTACTACGAATCCTCTTGTTTTCCTCAGTCAATCGCCGTATCTCCATCTTCGCTACCCTCAATTCTTCCTTAAGCTGCTGGTAAAGTTGCTCGATGGAGGGCATCTTGGTTCAGTCCACGGAGAGCACACAAGACACTTCTTCACTGAGTTAAGTACAGGTCACCACTGAGTTAAGTACACGTCACCACTGTGTTAATGTTGTGTCCACCAGGACCTACTTGTGTGTGTGTGTGTGTGTGTGTGTGTGTGTGTGTGTGTGGGTATAGTTGTATAAGAATATGTGTGCGCGTGTGTGTGTGTGTGTGTGTGTGTGTGGGTATAGTTGTATAAGAATATGTGTGCGCGCGCGCGCGTGTGTGTGTGTGTGTGTGTGTGTGTGTGTGTGTGTGTGTGTGTGTGTGTGTGTGTGTGTGTGTGTGTGTGTGTGACTTGTGACCTGTTGTGTCTTGATGTGACCTGTTGGGGGGTTGTAAAACATTGTGCAATAGTGTGTATAACATGTTTGTCTTGTTGTGACCTGTTGTGACTTGTTGTATCTTGTTGGGGGTTATGAGTGAAAAAAAATGAGTGTATTAGAGTTGTGACAAGTGAAAGTTGTGAACATTGTGGATGTTATAAGGAATGAGAATAATATGAGAATACTTCTAAACAGATATTAAGAAAAGAATGAACATGAAATTTAAGGATGTCCTGATCAAGAGGAAGAGATCATTAACAAGATCGGTATCTGTTATCAAGAATGCTGATGATATGCAACAAGAGGAAATTCACAAGGCATTACAATCCCAGCTAGATCGAGTGAATATATTATAGGAGAAGGCTATAGAAAAAAAGGCAAGTTTATATATTCCAGACTTTGTATAAAAATTAGTGTTATATTCCTGACTTTCTATAGTGTGTATAAAAATTAGTGTTATATTCCTGACATTGTATATCGAAAAAATATTTTTTCCCACGTAGAAAATGATTTATATATTTTTTCTCTCACAGAAAATGAGATGAAGGTTTATGATACCTCTGAGACCGTTGATTGTGACCGCGGTACCACACAGTCCGGGGAGTAATGCTTCCCACCGCAGTACCTCACAACTCCGAGGAGCGTCCACGAGTAACAGAACTGGGCAGATCGCGCACCCTCAACCCTTGCATAGGGCGAATGAGTTAGTCAGTGCTTGGGCTGCTACATCTAGCTATGACAATCTTCCCAGTACCACACAGGCAAAATTAATGGACACATATGATGCAAGGGAGAGACTTGTTTGCCTATAACAATCGGTGCCATTTACCGGATACCTCACACAAACATCCCAAATTTCAGTGAGAAATTAAAGTCACTAATAACAAACAGACAAATGAATAAGCACCACCTTCTCTTAGCTGGAGACTTCAACATCAACCTTGGCTTACTAGATGATCAGCCTGTAACTGATTTCATAAACAATATGAACAACACACTTCTCATACCAACAATAACTAAACCAACCAGGCTCACTGAGACAAGTGCAACCATAATAGACCACATATGGACCAATATACTAGCCCCCCTTAAATCAGGGATAATCACAGATAGCACTACAGACCACTACCCTACCTTCCTCCTGACAAACATTAGTAAACCACCACTTGAATACAACAAAGTCTCATTTAGACTCCATGACGAGGCCTCAGTAAGGAAGTTCACAGCTGACCTAGAGACTGTTGACTGGCCTACAGAATTCTCCAAGGCCAATGGTATTGATGACTGGACAGACATTTTTCTTAACAAATTACTTAGACTATACAACAAACATTGTCATATAAAAACAAAACAGATCACAAACAAACGGCTTGGTTGCCCATGGCTAACCAGCACCATTCTGAAATCCATTGACAAGAAACACCAATATGAAAAGCAATATAGACAGGGCTTAATACACAAAGATATTCTTAAACACTACTCATCAGCTCTCACCAAAGTAATAAAGAAAGCCAAACAACTATACTACTCCAGTAGATTCACAGACACTAGAGGAGATATAATAAAGACCTGGAAAACACTCTCTCAGATTCTAGGGACCCACAAACTGAGAAAAACCAAGAATATTGTCCTAACTAAACCTAATGAAACACCACTACATCCCACTGACACAGCTAACAAGATAAACGACTTCTTCTCAACCATAGGATCTAATCTCGCCAGTAAAATCCCACATACCAATGCCCATGCCGGGGACTACCTAATTCCTTCTATCTTGCACCAACTGAGCCCACGGAAGTCACCGAGATTATAAAGTCACTTAAAAATAACTCGGGGAATCTGTCTCATGTCCCACCATTAATGTACAAGCGAGCGGCCCATGTCCTTTCGCATGCTATTTCATTACTTTTTAACAAGTCACTAGAGACTAGCACCTTCCCGAAACTACTCAAGATGGCAAGGGTTACACCAATACATAAAGGTGGTGACCCTACAGACTTAAGCAACTATAGGCCAATATCAAACTTACCATTGCTATCCAAAATCTTTGAGAAACTCGTGCACAGGAGACTGTATTCATTTATAACGGCTCAAAACATACTCAAACCCTGCCAATTTGGATTCAGGAAAAATAAAAGCACTAATGATGCAATCATAAAAATGCTAGATCTGCTTTACACAGCACTGGAAAATAAGGAATATCCACTAGGAATTTTTATTGACCTAAGAAAAGCTTTTGACACAGTAGACCACGGCATCCTACTCCACAAACTTGATCATTACGGTATAAGAGGCCATGCGCTTGCTTATTTCAAATCTTACATTACTAATAGGTATCAGTATGTCACCATTAAAGACACAGCATCAGCAACACGGCCACTTGATACTGGAGTTCCGCAGGGAAGTGTCCTTGGTCCCCTGCTCTTCCTCATGTACATCAATGACCTTCCAAACGTATCCCAACACCTGAAACCCATTCTCTTTGCTGACGACACGACTTATGTCATCTCTCACCCTAATCTTGCCACCCTCAACACCATTGTGAATGAGGAGCTGATCAAAATATCGACTTGGATGACAGCCAATAAACTTACGCTTAACACTGACAAAACCTACTGTATAATGTTTGGTAGCAGAGCAGGAGATGCACAAATTAACATTAAGATTGACAACACTCTAATTACCAGAAATAATGGGGGCAAATTCCTAGGCTTATACCTTGACAACAACCTGAATTTCAACACCCATATCCAGCATATAACCAAAGAAGTATCCAAAACGGTTGGGATCCTCTCCAAGATACGATACTACGTGCCGCAAAATGCCCTTCTCACACTATACCACTCACTTATTTATCCATACCTCACCTATGCTATTTGTGCTTGGGGATCAACTGCAGCAACACACCTAAAGCCAATAATAACCCAACAAAAAGCTGCAGTAAGAATAATCACTAAATCCCATCCCTGGCAACACACCCCCCACTCTTCATAGACC
>NW_027197975.1:42500-51594 GCF_038502225.1 Cherax quadricarinatus
TCAGGGGTGACTGTGGTTCAGGGTGGCCGGGCCAGGGGTGACTGTAGTTGATGTTGGCCTGCGAGGGGTGACTGTGGTTCAGAGTGGTCGGGCCAAGGGTGACTGTGTTCACTGTGGTTCAGGGTGGCCGGGCCAAGGGGCCGGGCCAGGTGTGACTGTTGTTCAGGGTGGCCGGGCCAGGTGTGACTGTGGGTCAGGGTGGCCGGGACAGGGGTGATTGTTGTTCAGGGTGGCCGGGCCAGGGGTGACTGTTGTTCAGGGTAGCCGGGCCAGGGGTGACTGTTGTTGAGGGTGGCCGGGCCAGGGGTGACTGTTGTTCAGGGAGGCCGGGCCAGTGGTGACTGTTGTTCAGGGTGTCCGGGCCAGTGGTGACTGTGGTTCAGGGTGGCCGGGCCAGGGGTGACTGTGGTTCAGGGTGGCCGGGCCAGGGGTGACTGTTGTTGAGGGTGGCCGGGACAGGGGTGACTGTGGTTCAGGGTGGCCGGGCCAGTGGTGACTGTTGTTGAGGGTGGCCGGGCCAGAGGTGACTGTGGTTCAGGGTGGCCGGACCAGGGGTGACTGTGGTTCAGGGTGGCCGGGCCAGTGGTGACTGTTGTTGAGGGTGGCCGGGCCAGAGGTGACTGTGGTTCAGGGTGGCCGGTCCAGGGGTGACTGTGGTTCAGGGCGGCCGGTCCAGGGGTAACAGTGGTTCAGGGTGGCCGGTCCAGGGGTGACTGTGGTTCAGGGTGGCCGGGCCAGAGGTGACTGTGGTTCAGGGTGGCCGGTCCAGGGGTGACTGTGGTTCAGGGTGGCTGGGCCAGGGGTGACTGTGGTTCAGGGTGGCCGGTCCAGGGGTGACAGTGGTTCAGGGTGGCCGGGCCAAGGGTGACTGTGGTTCAGGGTGGCCGGGGCAGGGGTGACCGTGGTTCAGGGTGGTCGGGCCAGGGGTGACTGTGGTTCAGGGAGGTCGGACCAGGGGTGACTGTGGTTCAGGGTGGCCGGGCCAGGGGTGACTGTGGTTCAGGGTGGCCAGGCCAGGGGTGACTGTGGTTCAGGGTGGCCGGGCCATGGGTGACTTTTGTTCAGGGTGGCCGGGCCACGGGGTGACTGTGGTTCAGGGTGTCCGGGCCAGGGGTGATTGTGGTTCAGGGTGGCCGGGCCAGGGGGTGACTGTGGTTCAGGGAGGCCGGGCCAGGGGTGACTGTGGTTCAGGGTGGCCAGGCCAGGGGTGACTGTGGTTCAGGGTGGCCGGGCCATGGGTGACTGTTGTTCAGGGTGGCCGGGCCAGGGGGTGACTGTCGTTCAGGGTGTCCGGGCCAGGGGTAATTGTGGTTCAGGGTGGCCGGGCCAGGGGTGACTGTTGTTGAGGGTGGCCGGGCCAGGGGTGGCTGTTGTTCAGGGTTTCCGGGCCAGGGGTGACTTGTTCAGGGTGGCCTGGGCAGGGGTGACTGTGGTTCGGGGTGGCCGGGCCAAGGCTGGCTGTTGTTCAGGGTGGCCGGGCCAGGGGTGACTGTTGTTCAGGGTGGCCGGGCCAGGGGTGACTGTTGTTCAGGGTGGCCGGGCCAGGGGTGGCTGTTGTTCAGGGTTTCCGGGCCAGGGGTGACTTGTTCAGGGTGGCCTGGGCAGGGGTGACTGTGGTTCGGGGTGGCCGGGCCAGGGGTGGCTGTTGTTCAGGGTGGCCGGGCCAGGGGTGACTGTTGTTCAGGGTGGCCGGGCCAGGGGTGACTGTTGTTCAGGGTGGCCGGGCCAGGGGTGACTGTCGTTCAGGGTGGCCGAGCCAGGGGTGACTGTCGTTCAGGGTGGCCCTGCCAGGGGTGACTGTTGTTCAGGGTGGCCGGGCCAGGGGTGACTGTTGCTCAGGGTGGCCGGGCCAGGGGTGACTCTTGTTGAGGGTGGCCGGACCAGGGGTGACTGTTGTTCAGGGTGGCCGGGCCAGGGGTGACTGCTGTTCAGGATGGCCGGGCCAGGTGTAACTCTTTTTCAGGGTGGCCGGGCCATGGGTGACTGTTGTTCAGTGTGGTTGGCTAGGGGTGATTGTTGTTGAGGGTGGCGGGCCAGGGGTGACTGTTGTTCAGGGTGGCCGGGCCAGTTGTGACTATTGTTCAGGGTGGCCGGGCCAGGGGTGACTGTTGTTCAGGGTGGCCGGGCCAGGGGTGACTGTTGTTCAGGGATGCCGGTACAGGGGTGACTGTTGTTCAGGGTGGCCGGGCCAGGGGTGACTGTTGTTCAGGGTGGCCGGGCCAGGGGTGACTGTTGTTCAGGGTGGCCGGGCCAGGGGTGACTGTGGTTCAGGGTGGCCAGGCCAGGGGTGACTGTGGTTCAGGGTTGCCGGGCCATGGGTGACTGTTGTTCAGGGTGGCCGGGCCAGGGGGTGACTGTGGTTCAGGGTGTCCGGGCCAGGGGTGATTGTGGTTCAGGGTGGCCGGGCCAGGGGTGACTGTTGTTCAGGGTGGCCGGGCCAGGGGTGGCTGTTGTTCAGGGTTTCCGGGAGAGGGGTGACTTGTTCAGGGTGGCCTGGGCAGGGGTGACTGTTTTTCGGGGTGGCCGGGCCAGGGGTGGCTGTTGTTCAGGGTGGCCGGGCCAGGGGTGACTGTTGTTGAGGGTGGCCGGGACAGGGGTGACTGTGGTTCAGGGTGGCCGGGCCAGTGGTGACTGTTGTTGAGGGTGGCCGGGCCAGAGGTGACTGTGGTTCAGGGTGGCCGGACCAGTTCAGGGTGGCCGGTCCAGGGGTGACTGTTGTTCAGGGTGGCCGGGCCAGGGGTGACTGTGGTTCAGGGTGGCCGGTCCAGGGGGACTGTGTTCACTGTGGTTCAGTGGTGGCCAGGGGTGACTGTGGTTCAGGGTGGCCGGGGGGTGACTGTGGTCCAGGGTGGCCGGTCCAGGGGTGACTGTGGTTCAGGGCGGCCGGTCCAGGGGTGACTGTGGTTCAGGGTGGCCTCCAGGGGGACTGTGGTTCAGTGGTTGACTGTGGTTCAGTGTGGCCTGTCCAGGGGTGACAGTGGTTCAGGGTGGCCGGGCCAAGGGTGACTGTGGTTCAGGGTGGCCGGGGCAGGGGTGACCGTGGTTCAGGGTGGTCGGGCCAGGGGTGACTGTGGTTCAGGGAGGTCGGACCAGGGGTGACTGTGGTTCAGGGTGGCCGGGCCAGGGGTGACTGTGGTTCAGGGTGGCCATGCCAGGGGTGACTGTGGTTCAGGGTGGCCGGGCCATGGGTGACTGTTGTTCAGGGTGGCCGGGCCAGGGGGTGACTGTGGTTCAGGGTGTCCGGGCCAGGGGTGATTGTGGTTCAGGGTGGCCGGGCCAGGGGGTGACTGTGGTTCAGGGAGGCCGGGCCAGGGGTGACTGTGGTTCAGGGTGGCCGGGCCAGTGGTGACTGTTGTTGAGGGTGGCCGGGCCAGAGGTGACTGTGGTTCAGGGTGGCCGGACCAGGGGTGACTGTTGTTCAGGGTGGCCGGTCCAGGGGTGACTGTGGTTCAGGGTGGCCGGTCCAGGGGTGACTGTGGTTCAGGGTGGCCGGTCCAGGGGTGACTGTGGTTCAGGGCGGCCGGTCCAGGGGTAACAGTGGTTCAGGGTGGCCGGTCCAGGGGTGACTGTGGTTCAGGGTGGCTGGGCCAGGGGTGACTGTGGTTCAGGGTGGCCGGTCCAGGGGTGACAGTGGTTCAGGGTGGCCGGGCCAAGGGTGACTGTGGTTCAGGGTGGCCGGGGCAGGGGTGACCGTGGTTCAGGGTGGTCGGGCCAGGGGTGACTGTGGTTCAGGGTGGTCGGGCCAGGGGTGACTGTGGTTCAGGGTGGCCGGGCCAGGGGTGTGGTTCGGGCCAGGGGTGACTGTGGTTCAGGGTGGCCGGGCCATGGGTGACTTTTGTTCAGGGTGGCCGGGCCAGGGGTGACTGTGGTTCAGGGTGGCCGGGCCAGGGGTGATTGTGGTTCAGGGTGTGACTGTGGTTCAGGGAGGCCGGGCCAGGGGTGACTGTGGTTCAAGCCAGGGGTGACTGTTGTTCAGGGTGGCCGGGCCATGGGTGACTGTTGTTCAGGGTGGCCGGGCCAGGGGGTGACTGTCGTTCAGGGTGTCCGGGCCAGGGGGTGTTCAGGGTGGCCGGGCCAGGGGTGACTGTTGTTCAGGGTGGCCGGGCCAGGGGTGACTGTTGTTCAGGGTTTCCGGGCCAGGGGTGACTTGTTCAGGGTGGCCTGGGCAGGGGTGACTGTGGTTTGGCCGGTCCAAGGCTGGCTGTTGTTCAGGGTGGCCGGGCCAGGGGTGACTGTTGTTCAGGGTGGCCGGGCCAGGTGTGACTGTTGTTCAGGGTGGCCGGCCCAGCGGTGGCTGGTTCATCCGGGCCAGGGGTGACTTGTTCAGGGTGGCCTGGGCAGGGGTGACTGTGGTTCGGGGTGGCCGGGAGGGGTGGCTGTTGTTCAGGGTGGCCGGGCCACTGTTGTTCAGGGTGGCCGGGCCAGGGGTGACTGTTGTTCAGGGTGGCCGGGCCAGGGGTGACTGTCGTTCAGGGTGGCCGAGCCAGGGGTGACTGTCGTTCAGGGTGGGCGCGCCAGGGGTGACTGTTGTTCAGGGTGGCCGGGCCAGGGGTGACTGTTGCTCAGGGTGGCCGGGCCAGGGGTGACTCTTGTTGAGGGTGGCCGGACCAGGGGTGACTGTTGTTCAGGGTGGCCGGGCCAGGGGTGACTGCTGTTCAGGATGGCCGGGCCAGGTTGTGGCCGGCCAACGGTGACTGTTTTCAGGGTGGCCGGGTCAGGGGTGACTGTTGTTCATGGTGGTGGCGAGGGTGTGACCGGTTCAGGTGGTCGGGAGGGTGACTGTTGTTCAGGGTGGCCGGGCCAGGGGTGACTGTTGTTCAGGGTGGCCGGGCCAGGGGTGAGTTGTGGCCGGACGGTGACTTGTTTTGGCCAGGCCAGGAGTGACTGTTGGGTGGCCGGGCCAGGGGTGACTGTGGGTCAGGGGTGACTGTTGTTCAGGGTGGCCGGGCCAGGGGTGACTGTTGTTCAGGGATGCCGGTACAGGGGTGACTGTTGTTCAGGGTGGCCGGGCCAGGGGTGACTGTTGTTCAGGGTGGCCGGGCCAGGGGTGATTGTGGTTCAGGGTGGCCGGGCCAGGGGTGACTGTTGTTCAGGGTGGCCGGGCCAGGGGTGGCTGTTGTTCAGGGTTTCCGGGCCAGGGGTGACTTGTTCAGGGTGGCCTGGGCAGGGGTGACTGTGGTTCGGGGTGGCCGGGCCAGGGGTGGCTGTTGTTCAGGGTGGCCGGGCCAGGGGTGACTGTTGTTCAGGGTGGCCGGGCCAGGGGTGACTGTTGTTCAGGGTGGCCGGGCCAGGGGTGACTGTCGTTCAGGGTGGCCGACCCAGGGGTGACTGTTGTTCAGGGTGGCCGGGCCAAAGGTGACTGTGGTTCAGGGTGGCCTGGCCAGGGGTGACTGTTGTTCAGGATGGCCAGGCCAGGGGTGACTGTTGTTCAGGGTGGCCGGACCAGGGGTGACTGTTGTTCAGGGTGGCCGGGCCAGGGGTGACTGCTGTTCAGGGTGGCCGGGCCAGGTGTAACTGTTTTTCAGGGTGGCCGGGCCATGGGTGACTGTTGTTCAGTGTGGCCGGGCTAGGGGTGACTGTTGTTGAGGGTGGCCGGGCCAGGGGTGACTGTTGTTCAGGGTGGCCTGGCCAGTTGTGACTATTGTTCAGGGTGGCCGGGCCAGGGGTGACTGTTGTTCAGGGTGGCCGGGCCAGGGGTGACTGTTGTTCAGGGATGCCGGGCCAGGGGTGACTGTTGTTCAGGGTGGCCGGGCCAGGGGTGACTGTTGTTCAGGGTGGCCGGGCCAGGGGTGACTCTTGTTCAGGGTGGTCGGGCCAGGGGTGACTGTTGTTCAGGGTGGCCGGGCCAGGGGTGACTGTTGTTGAGGGTGGCCGGTCCAGGTGTGACTGTGGTTCAGGATGGCCGGGCCAGCGGTGACTGTTGTTGAGGGTGGCCGGGGCAGGGGTGACTGTTGTTCAGGGTGGCCGGGCCAGGGGTGACTGTGGTTCATGGTGGCCTGGCGAGGGTGTGACTGTGGTTCAGGATGGCCGGGCCAGCGGTGACTGTTGTTGAGGGTGGCCGGGCCAGGGGTGACTGTTGTTCAGGGTGGCCGGGCCAGGGGTGACTGTGGTTCAGAGTGGCCGGCCAACGGTGACTGTGTTTCAGGGTGGCCGGACCAGGGGTGACTGTTGTTCATGGTGGCCTGGCGAGGGTGTGACTGTGGGTCAAGGCGGCCGGGCCAGGGGTGACTGTGGTTCAGGGTGGCCGGGCCAGGGGTGACTGTGGTTCAGGGTGTGCGGGCCAGGGGTGACTGTTGTTGAGGGTGGCCGGGCCAGGGGTGATAGTTGTTCAGGGTGGCCGGGCCAGGGGTGTCTGTGGTTCAGGGTGGCCGGGCCAGGGGTGCCTGTGGTTCAGGATGGCCGGGCCAGGGGTGACTGTTGTTCAGGGTGGCCGGGCCAGGGGTGACTGTGGTTCAGGGTGGCCGGGCCAGGGGTGCCTGTGGTTCAGGGTGGCCGGGCCAGGGGTGACTGTGGTTCAGGGTGGCCGGGCCAGGGGTGCCTGTGGTTCAGGGTGGCCGGGCCAGGGGTGACTGTTGTTCAGGGTGTGCGGGCCAGGGGTGACTGTTGTTGAGGGTGGTCGGGCCAGGGGTGATAGTTGTTCAGGGTGGCCGGGCCAGGGGTGACTGTGGTTCAGGGTGGCCGGGCCAGGGGTGCCTGTGATTCAGGATGGCCCTGCCAGGGGTGACTGTTGTTCAGGGTGGCCGGGCCAGGGGTGACTGTGGTTCAGGGTGGCCGGGCCAGGGGTGCCTGTGGTTCAGGGTGGCCGGGCCAGGGGTGACTCTTGTTCAGGGTGGCCGGGCCAGGGATGACTGTTGTTCAGGATGGCCGGGCCATGGGTGACTGTTGTTCAGGGTGGCCGGGCCAGTGGTGACTGTGGTTCAGGGTGGCCGGGCCAGGGGTGACTGTGGTTCAGGGTGGCCGGGCCAGGGGTGACTGTTGTTCAGGGTGGCCGGGCCAGGGGTTACTGTTGTTCAGGGTGGCCGGGCCAGGGGTGACTGTTGTTCAGGGTGGCCTGGCCAGGGATGACTGTTGTTCAGGGTGGCCGGGCCAGGGGTGACTGTTGTTCAGGGTGGCCGGGCCAGGGGTGACTGTTGTTTAGGGTGGCCGGGCAAGGAGTGACTGTGGTTCAGGGTGGCCGGGCCAGGGGTGACTGTTGTTCAGGGTGGCCGGGCCAGGGGTGACTTGTTCAGGGTGGCCGGGCCAGGGGTGACTGTAGTTCAGTGTGGCCGGGCCAGGGGTGCCTGTGGTTCAGGGTGGCCGGGCCAGGGGTGACTGTTGTTCAGGGTGGCCGGACCAGGGGTGACTGTTGTTCAGGATGGCCGGGCCAGGGGTGACTGTTGTTCAGGGTGGCCGGGCCAGGGGTGACTGTTGTTCAGGGTGGCCGGGCCAGGGGTGACTGTTGTTCAGGGTGGCCGGCCCATTGGTGACTGTTGTTCAGGGTGGCCGGGCCAGGGGTGACTGTGGTTCAGGGTGGCCGGGCCAGGGGTGACTGTTGTTCAGGGTGGCCGGGCCAGGGGTGACTGTGGTTCAGGGTGGCCGGGCCAGGGGTGACTGTTGTTCAGGGTGGCCGGGCCAGGGGTGACTGTTGTTCAGGGTGGCCGGGCCAAAGGTGACTGTGGTTCAGGGTGGCCGGGCCAGGAGTGACTGTGGTTCAGGGTGGCCTGGCCAGGAGTCACTGTGGTTCAGGGTGGCCGAGCCAGGGGTGACTGTTGTTCAGGGTGGCCGGGCCAGGAGTCACTGTGGTTCAGGGTGCCGGGCCAGAAGTGACTGTTGTTCAGAGTGGCTGGGCCAGGGGTGACCGTGGTTCAGGGTGGTCGGATCAGGGGTGACTGTGGTTCAGGGTGGCCGGGCCAGGGGTGACTGTAGTTGATGGTGGCCTGCAAGGGGTGACTGTGGTTCAGAGTGGTCGGGCTAAGGGTGACTGTGGTTCAGGGTGGCCGGGCCAGGAGTGACTGTTGTTCAGGGTGGCCGGGCCAGGGGTGACTGTGGGTCAGGGTGGCCGGGCCAGGGGTGACTGTTGTTCAGGGTGGCCGGGCCAGGGGTGACTGTTGTTCAGGGTGGCCGGGCCAGGGGTGACTGTTGTTGAGGGTGGCCGGGTTAGGGGTGACTGTGGTTCAGGGTGGCCGGATCAGGGGTGATTGTTGTTCAGGGTGGCCGGGCCAGGGGTGACTGTTGTTCAGGGATGCCGGGCCAGGGGTGACTGTTGTTCAGGGTGGCCGGGCCAGGGGTGACTGTTGTTCAGGGTGGCCGGGCCAGGGGTGACTCTTGTTCAGGGTGGTCGGGCCAGGGGTGACTGTTGTTCAGGGTGGCCGGGCCAGGGGTGACTGTTGTTCAGGGTGGCTGGGCCAGGGGTGACTGTTGTTCAGGGTGGCCGGGCCAGGGGTGACTGTTGTTCAGGGTGGCCGGGCCAGGGGTGACTGTTGTTCAGGGTGGCCGGGCCAGGGGTGACTGTTGTTCAGGGTGGCCGGGCCAGGGGTGACTGTGGCCGGTCCAGGTGTCACTTTTTGTCAGGGTGGCCGGGCCATGGGTGACTGTTGTTCAGTGTGGCCGGGCTAGGGGTGATTGTTGTTGAGGGTGGCCGGGCCAGGGGTGACTGTTGTTCAGGGTGGCCGGGCCAAGGGTGACTGTTGTTCAGGGTGGCCGGGCTAGGGGTGACTGTTGTTCAGGGATGCCGGGCCAGGGGTGACTGTTGTTCAGGGTGGCCGGGCCAGGGGTGACTGTTGTTCAGGGTGGCCGGGCCAGGGGTGACTCTTGTTCAGGGTGGTCGGGCCAGGGGTGACTGTTGTTCAGGGTGGCCGGGCCAGGGGTGACTTGTTGAGGGTGGCCGGTCCAAGGGTGACTGTGGTTCAGGGTGGCCGGGCCAGGGGTGACTGTTGTTGAGGGTGGCCGGGCCAGAGGTGACTGTGGTTCAGGGTGGCCGGACCAGCGGTGGCTTTTGTTCAGGGTGGCCTGGCCAGGGGTGACTGTGGTTCAGGGCGGCCGGTCCAGGGGTAACAGTGGTTCAGGGTGGCCGGTCCAGGGTTGACTGTGGTTCAGTGTGGCCGGTCCAGGGGTG
>NW_027197976.1:0-51581 GCF_038502225.1 Cherax quadricarinatus
AAGGGTGATGTGGTTCCGAGGGGGGCAGGTTGTGTTTTGGGGGTTCTGCGGGATGTTTTGCGAGATGTTGGAGTGGTAGATGTGGTGGGAAGTAGGGGATATGGAGTGGAGCACACTTTTATTCGTCAGGGATATGAGGCACGGTTAGATAGGATTTATGTTAGGCAGGGCATAGGTGTGGAGAGGGTGAGGACTATCGATGTGGGTTTTTCTGATCATCGTGCTGTTATAGCAGATTTGAGGGTAGATGGCATAGTGAGAGCTTATGCAGGATATTGGAAATTAAATGTGAGGCTACTTAGGGAAGAGAGTGACCCTAAGGGGTTTGAAGATTGGTGGAAATCCTTTTGGGAGACTAGGAATATGGAAATGGATTTGCTGGATTGGTGGGAAATGAGGGCTAAAGTTGAAATTGGGAAATTTTTTAAAGTACGGGGTAAGGAGATGGCTAGGTGGAGCTATGGCCTACAAAATTATCTTGAGGGTCAGTTAAATGACTGTTATGCAGAGGAACGGGTGGGGCGGAGTGAGGACATGGAACGTTTGCGAAATAGGTTGGCGGAGATTCACAATGAAAAATTTGAGGCAATTCGAGTTAGGGCAGGGTTGGAGGATGTCTTAAGGGGAGATAGGCCATCGGGTTTTGTATTAAGGAGGTTTAAGGAACGGCAGGCGAAGACCACCTTGGCGTATATTGAGGCAGGTACAGGGGGGGGTGGCTTTGAGGAGGGTCAAGGCCTATCCACCACGGAAAATATTAGTTTGTATGCAGATTTTTGGTTTAGGGAGAAGTGGAGGAGGGTTGGCAGGGGAGTGGGTGAGGGACGGTTTGGGGATGAAGGGTTTAATAGGGTATTAAGTGAGCAGGACAGTGACAGAATCGAGGGTAGTATTAATGTAGAGGAGGTGGAGGAGGCAGTTTTTGGGATGTGCCAGGGTAAAACCCCAGGCATAGACGGAATACCAAACGATTTTTATAGGTATCATTGGGGGAGTGTACGGCATTGTCTGGTGGGGGTTTTGAATTGTATGTTAAGTAGTGGGAGGATGGGGAAATCACAAAGAACGGGTGTCACGGTTTTAGTGCCCAAAAAGAAGGAATGCCGAGTTTTGAATGATTACCATGCGATTACGTTAATGTGCTCGGATTACAAGATTTTTGCTAAGGTTTTGGGCAACAGAATGAGGAAAGTGTTGGGTTTAGTGTTACATAGGGGACAGTTGGGAATTCCGGGAAGAAGGATGAGGGATGGACATGGTTTGATTAGGGATTTTCTAGAGAGATGTACGGGAGGGGGAATACTAGGTTTAGATTGGGTGAATGCTTATGATTGCGTGGACAGAGATTTCTTAGGGGTTTGCTTAGAGAGGTTGGGGTTTCGGGAGGGGGTAGTGAGGTGGGTGAACACCCTGTATGATGGGGCAGAGGTGAGGGTACAGGTCAATGGGAGGTTGGGTGAAAGTGTACTAATGGAGAGAGGTTTGAGGCAGGGCTGTCCGATGTCACAGCTGCTCTTTGCGTGTGTGCAGAATCCTTTTTATGAGTCTGTTGAGAGGGTAATGAACAATCAGGAGATGGAAGGGGGGTGCAAAGGGGGCATCGTTGGGTATGTGGATGATGCTACTGTTTTGCTAAGGGGTAAGGAGGAGTTAAGGAGGGTGGGTAGAGTGATTCAGATGTTTGGTATGAATACCGGAATGAGAGTTAATACGGTGAAATCAAGGTTACTAGAGGTCGGTAATTGGATAGGGGGGGGCTTGGGGATAGGGTTAGGATGGACAGTGGTTGACAGAATCAAGGTATGTGGGATATGGTATTTGGCGGAAGTGCAGGCATGCAGAAGGGTAAATTCGGAGTCTGTCACGGGTAAGGTTTTAAGTAGACTAGGAGGTTTAAGTGCGAGGGACTTAGCTTTACATCAGAGGGTAGTGGTGGTAAATTCACTTGTCTATAGCAAGGTATGGGGGGTGGCAGAGGTTTTTCCCTTAAAGGTACGAGATATTGTGGAAATGCAGAGGAGGGTGCTGAAGTTTGTGTGGGGATTTGGGAGGGCATGGTTAAGTAAGGAGGTAGTTATGACGGATGTTCGGAGAGGGGGTTTAGGTTTGTTGCCTTTAGGACTGAGAGTAATGGCTGTATATATCAAGTGGAGGTATATGAGGGAAGGGGGTGTGAGGGGCGCTAAAGTAGGAAGAGTTATGGAGGAGGCACGTAAATGGTGGAGTGGGAAGGAATTGAGGGTTTGTGAAGATATGTTGAGATTTTTATTGACAGTGCAACAGGTGGATAAAATCAAAGTGAAACGGTTGGTGAGGGTAGTGAAAGGTCAAGGAATTATGCAAGGGGTAGCCGTGTATCCAACGTATGATTGGGGGGTTATTTGGAAAGATTTTAGTAAGCTTCGGATACCGGCTAGAGTAAGAGAATTAGTATATAGGTTTATCATGGGGTTTCTGGCTTCCAAGGAGGTGTTACATAGTATGGGGTTTGTGGAAGAGGCTTTTTGTCAGTTTTGTGGTGATGTTGAAACGGCGTTTCATGTGGTCTTTTTTTGTACCTCCTTGGAGGGGGTGAGATCATGGATGGGTGGGGTTATCAGACTGTTGGGGGGGGGTCGTTTGCCGCTTTTAAGGGCTTTACTACTGGATGTAAGGGGAGTGCCTAGGGATGTTGGAAGGGCTATAATGTATATCATAGTGGATTATCTGGACATTTCATGGGGAATGAGGGGATTAAGGGGTGATATGAGGATAAAAGCGTTGGCGGCCAGATTCTATAGGACGAAGTGTAGGAATAAGTTGGTTTATGGGGCGTCTTGGGAAAAAAGTTTCCCGGAAGGTTATAGGAATCTCACTGTGGGTTCCCTTAGGCGGGGTCCCTGAGGAGGGACAAAGGAGTGGTCTCCTTATGGGGGGATGTAAAGGGGGGGGGTTGTTTTTGGTTTTCTCTGGAACTGATGTAGTGTGTAAGAGGAAGGTAGTGAGAATTAGGTATGGATGGTACGCCATGTTTCACGAGAATGTTTGTCATAGTGAGATATAAGTGTGGTTTCCAGGGTTACATTTCTAAGCCTGATGGTTATGTTCACTGGGTTTAAAATTTCCTTGAAAGCCAGGATACCGAGCCCTTAGGATCTCGTTTTTAAGTAATTAGATTGGCACGTTGGTATCAACACAAAATTTTTCTGAGATACGTGTCAGTTCTTTTGGGACTGGCACATTACAGCAGCCTTATCCTTATAACTACTCTAGTCTTATTTTAGTCTCGGGTTCTTTAAATAATTTACATAGCCTAGTATTGTACCGCTAATGTGGCATGTGGTGTATTATCTTGCATTTTGAGTGTGAACTTCACGATATGCAATGTTTTGAATGTTTGTAATTCATGGTTAACATTAATATTTGATATCATATTGGTGGTGTATATTTTTCTACTTATTACAGTGTAGGTGTATATGAATGTAATGTTTCATATCTGTTTTAGTCTGTAAATTTTGTGTTTTTGTCTTGTTCATGCACTACCAACTTTTAGGTTTTGATGAGGTCAGGGTATGACCTTTCATTAGGATAATTCAATGTATGTTATTTAGAACGGGGACTGTACATACGGGGAGGGGGGGGGTAGAAGTGTCAGCTGTGTCTGCACTGGCTATAATGATTATTATAAAAGGAGGGTTTATAGGTTATGTATATGGTTGTGGGTTATATATATGGTTGTAATATGGCCTTGATCTATGGTGTTCTTAAAATGTACCGGGATTGTGTACTAGAGGTTTTGTAATATCTAGTATGGTTTTTAATTTTATACTATTATCATTATTGTATTTGCTCTGTTTTAAATGAAAATATAAAAAAAAAAAAAAAACTTCTCTCATTGCCCATGAAGTGTACACAAAATCAGTCACTATATATGCCACCGTATTTTTAACCTGCGTACCCACCCCATTAATGTCCAAACTTAACACTCTCAACACCTGCAACCCCCCCCCCCTCCCATAAAACGAATAACCCGCCCTAACCATTCCCTGACCCTCCCTATGCTTTCACAAAAATACACTACATGAAAAATGGATTCCAAATTACCACACGCTCGGCATTCCCCTCCTTCCCTGAGCTTGCGATTGTATAAGACAGTCCCTGAAGGCAAAATCCCGTGTAAAAATCTATACATTACCTCGCGTACCCCTGGCATGATGCGTAACTTCCGGAGACGTTCCCATATGTCGCGCCAGGCATACATCGGGTATGCTCCTTCCACGGCCGCTACCTCCAACCCCCCCCCCACTCTCTCGATGACACGCAGCTTAATTCTATTTGGATTTCTCGCCACCATCAAAATTCGCAGCATCGCCTCCCCTACTCTTAATTCCTTCCCAGTCCACCACCACTTTATGTCCTCATACACTTTCTCAATCCTTCTCCCATTTTCCCCACCCTCTCGTAGAAAACTCCGTTTCACATAAATCCTCATAATTCTTTGTTCCAGCGGTATGAGTCCCAGCCCACCATGGCCAATCGGCAGAGTGATTACCCCTCTGCTTAACCATTCACAGCCTGATCCCCAAATGTAACGAAATACCCCACGCAACAGTTTCGTAACCTCTCGACTCAATAATGGATACATTGCCACCACATGCCATAATTTACTATATAAAAGTACGTTTGTCACGATTACCCGTTGGTGCAACGTGAGATGTGTAGACCTCAAACTTCCAATTCGTTTTAATACACTATCTACAACCCGCACTGAGTTCAACTGACATGCCATCATTGGCTCACGAGCATACACAATCCCGCATATTTTAAGTTGGTCGACCACATCCCACCTACCCCTCATACTCCCATTCATTTGATCCCAATTTCCGACCGCCATGAACTTAGTCTTCTTAGCATTAATTCTCATTCCAGTTGCTTCACCAAAAATATTTACGATTCCCTCCACCTGCAATAAATCAACATCATCTCCTACCAAGACTGTAGTATCATCAACATAACCCACAATACCCATCCACCCATCTCTCTCATAACCCCCCAAACCCCCCAAAAAACTAGCCCACACCGCCCTATAGAAAGGATCCTGAAAACACGCAAACAATAATTGTGATATGGGACAGCCTTACCTTAAGCCCCTGCCCATCTGAACTGGAACACCTAACCGACCATTGACCTGTACACGCGTAATCGCCCCCTTATATAAGGTCTGAGCCCAAGTGATGATTTCATCCCCAAAACCCTGCCAACGCATGAACTGCCATAATGCACTTCTTTCAACGCTATCATATGCAGTGGCCCAATCTAAAGTGAAGATGATCCCCCCCTCCCACCAACTGTTTCCTTTCTATGAATCCTCGAATCATCCCATACCCATCGAACATGGACCTGCCTGGTATCCCATATTGTCCCCTATCTATAACTTTTTCTAGTACCTTTTTCAGTCTATTCCCCAGTAACCTCGCAAACAACTTATAATCTCCACACATAAGCAAAATGGCCCTATAGTCCATAATCGTTGATGGATTCCCTTTTGGCACCAAAACCACCACTGACGCCCGTTGCAATTCTCCCATAACCCCGTCAGTCTTTAAGATGTTAAATAACCGAACTAGAAACCCCTTTATCACATCCCAATTCATCACATAGAAATCATTTGGCATCCCATCAATACCAGGAGCTTTACCTAAGCTCGCCCCTGCCAGATCCTGCCATATCTCACACTCTGTAATAGGCCCTTCCAATGCTTCTGTATCTTGCGTACTAAGCCGACACTGCATATTGTTACCGAATTCCCGTATTGCCATATTGCTTATCCCAACGCTAGACATGTAATACCTAAACCAAGCATCTATATATCCGCTCATGCCCTCCGTCATCACCAACACTTGACCTTCAGGATAACTTTCTCTCCCTTTGTGCACTGTTAACCCCATCATCTCCGTGGCTGCCCTCCTCTGCTGCTGGCCCCTTAACACACACGCTGAAGGCCGATTCCCGTAGAGAACCTCCTCCAAACCTCCAGCCACACGTGCACCATCAAATCGATCATTATGCAAACCCTTTATACGTTGCTTTAAATCCTCTATTTCATCCTCAGGGTATCTCACACCATCACCCACATAACAATGGCGTAACTGTTCTTCAAAATACCCCTGAAGCCTATACAACAGTTGATTACTTTCCCGCCCCAACTGAACATAATAATCCTGAATATGTTTCTTAGCCACCACATCCCACCACCTAACCAATTCACCATCTCCAGGAGACCCCGCTATCAAACCCTCCCAAAAAGACTCAAAAGATTTTCTATTTTCCTTCCCTTTTAACAATTTAATATTCAATTTCCAATAACTACGACCCCTCTTAGGTAAACCTTCCCACCCTGTGTCCACGAGAACCCCTCTATGATCAGAAAACACCTCATCTATGATATGCACACTATTAACTACGATGTTGCGCGGCACATATACCCTATCAAGTCGCACTGCATATCCTCGACGTACAAAGGTATGCTCAACCTCTCCCCCCCCCACCACATCCATTAATCCCACCCCTGACATTAAATCTCCCAATACCCCTGAAAAGTACCCACTTCCCCGAGGCTCTACATCCTTATGCCGGATCACACAATTCCAATCCCCGCCTACAATAGCTACTTCAGGGAGTGACCTCAAATAATAAATTAACACCTCTTTCACAAAGGTTTTAGGGCCTTTGACATACATTGAATTTTTGTGTCCAACTAAACCTTTACAAAAATTCAATGTATGTTGAAGGCCCTAAAATCTGGAACACCCTACCTGAGAACTCTAGAACTGCAGACACATTCATCACCTTCAAAACTACCATTAGAAAACATCTTATCTCCTTGATACACCCCGTCAACTAATTACACGAATACCACCTGATGGTTCATACTTACACTCACTCACCCATTTGACCATAAACAGAAATATTAATCTCAATCTTAAAATAATGAATCCTATGATACTCCAATACTGAAACTATGTACTGTGCCAAAACAAAAGCATTCACATTGCTAAACTCACAAACTAGTATTTAGTCACTTAGCCATAATACCAACTTACCTCATAATTTGTAATATTTTAAAATAATGAATTAAACTAAGTCTGCCCGAAATGCCTAGCCATGCTAGGCGTTCTAGTGGTACACTCTGTAATCATTATTTAACTACATGTAAACCACACAACAACCAAATTCTGTAAATTCAACATTGTAATCTTTATAGAGAATAAACTTTGAATTTGAATTTGAATTTGAAGGTAGCTTTTACACGCCCATCATTCTCGGCTGGACCATACACACACGCAAATGCCACCCTCACCCGTCCCCATAGTCCTTCTACCCTTATTATCCTCCCTTCCCCCCCTTCACTACGTCTCACAACAAATGGGCTAGTCTCACTGATCATGATGGCTACGCCACCTTTCAACCGAATTGCATTCTCTATGTACACGTTATATCCATCCATCCACAATTCACTACCACATTTATGATTGTGTTCCTATACGAACACAACGTCCACATTATTACGCACCAATAAATCACGTAACCATGCACGCTTTCGTACAGTTCGCAAACCATTAATATTTACTGTGAGGCACTTAAAATCGACAATGGGAGTTTTCTTTTCGACAATGAATGTTTTTCACTAAATTTTTTGTTTCCAATTTTCCCTTCCCCCCCTTTTGAAGCAGTCCTGATCAACCCCTGAGCTTTGGGTGCACAGGACCCTCTCTGTGCCACATCCGCCCATGGCTTCTTCCCTGATCTTTGGTTGGCGTTAACACATCATCCGAATCTGAAAGTGTAACAGAGCACTTTCGCGTTACACCTTCCACCTGCATTTCGTCGTCCGCAGTACAATACTGGTGGATTTCCACCTCCACCGTTTGTTTCAGCAAGGCGTCAGTGGCGACCACTTCCAGCTGCACATCGTGGTCCATGCCTGCAGTGGCAGCCTGTCCCAAGTCTAGGGATGATGCCTTCACAGAACTCATGCTGTCCTCCGTAAACAATTCGTCTAACACAGATACAATGGATTTCTCCACATCAATGGCCTGCTCTTCTCGCGAGGCCGATCCCACCTTTGGGTCCACCTCCAAAGGAGGCTACACCTCCGGGAGTGTAGCACACACCTTGTCCATGGACCTCTCAACCTCTTTGCTCCAAGACAATCCTGAGGTTTGCACAGGCGCTTCAGGCACATCTTGCCTTACACCTTCCTCCTCTAGATCCCTGCTCTGTTGTACAACCCTGGCACCTCGTCTTCTTTCACACTGCACCGCCAAATGATCGTATGCTTCACACGACCTAAAAGTGCGGCGTTGCCCTGCATAAGTCACAAATACTTGAGTCCTGAAGTCTTGCAGGATCACATATGAAGGGATTGGATGTTTTGATGTCATTTTTACCGAAAAAGTTCCCTCAAGTATTCCTTCATATGGGCCATCAGACCACCTGCCTGCTGTAGCCATGTGTATGGTGCCGTAATTACCCAGGGCAGCACGTATGTCAGTCACATCAGCCTCAAAGGGTACGTTTCTTACTTTTACCCATGTATAATGGCAGGATACATCGTGTAGCTTCACAAACACCGCCTGGTTAACCACTAGATTAACCTCCTGATACTTGTCAACGACCATCTCGTAAACTTGAGACAAGCAAAACTTTAGGAAGATTCTTGTCACACCATTCATTGCTACACCACACAAATCCTCGTTGGCGATACCATAGGTGTCTCAGATTATCGCTGGCAATAATATCACCGTTGATGGTCCAAGTACTGCCCCACGAGTTAATTCCAAACACACAGTGTTGATGCGGCGTCTGCCTGCCTGCGCCATGTTGAGAAAATGGAACTGCCACCGAACAACTATAGAGGGCAGCAGTGTATAACACGTCCTCTCTTCTCAATGGCAGAGAGACGAATTATGTGTGGGATAGTGTACATGGGTAGTGCGAGAGAGGCGAGGATGGTTAATTCTGGACTTGTTGTGGATCGAGTGGTGGGTCGCTTGGATGGGTTGAGACCAACTCATTTGACAGTACATCAGCGTGCGATTGTTGTGAATGTGTTGTTATACAGTAAAGTCTGGCACGTGGCTGCGGTATATCCATTAGCAGGTCCGGATGTTACGAGGCTGTTGAAGAGGGTTTTCCATTCTCTTTGGGGTTCCGGGTGTGAATGGTTGAGTAGGAGTGTGGTTACTTTACCAGTCAACAGAGGAGGATTGGTGTTGATTGATTTACGGTTAAGAGTCAAGTGTATTTATTTGAAGTGGGGGTTACTCTGTGTGCGGGGTTATGCGGGGAGGGGCGTGAATGACTTGCATGAAGAAGTGCGAATGTGGTGGGGAGGGTCGGAGATGAAGGTGTGTGAAGACGTGTTGCGGGCGTTGCTGCATGTACAGGACCCTAATAAAGTTCGAGTGGGTGTTTTAGAGCATGTTGTAAGGGCGTCGGTAGTCGCGAAGGCTGAGAGTATCTACCCTATGTATATGTGGAAGGATATATGGGAGAGATTACAGTTGATGAGTGTGCGTCAAAATGTGCGAGAGGTATTTTTCTGTTTTCTCCATGGTATACTGCCGTCGGGTGCTGCACTTAAGGAAAGAGGGTTGATGGTGGAGGGCGCGTGTTGGGTGTGCGGGGATGAGGAGATGGCGTTTCATGTAGTGTATTTTTGTGATAATTTGGGGAGTATCAGGGAATGGATGGGTAAGGTTTTGAGGACAGTGGGAGGAGGCGGGATATCAGTATTAAGGGCGTTAAGTTTGGCCTGTGCAATGTGCAATCTCGTATATAACTGCTGATTTTGTTTTTGTATCCTGGGCGATGAGAGGGAATGGGGATTGGGAGGTGTGCAAAAGGGTGTTGGCGGGGACCATTTATAGAACGTTGTGTTGTAATCGGGAAATATATGGAAGTCGCTAGGACCAGGCTTTTTCAGCAGGGTATCGTAGAATGAGTGTGAGAGCATTGTTAACGTTGTGAAAGGGGGAGGGGTTGAATTTCAGGGGATGGAACGGGCTTGTCTCCGGGGTTGGGTATGCACAAGGGCTGTGTTGTTGTGTTTATCTGTGTAATGCGTGGCTGAGGTAAATGTGGTTGTGTGAGTAGATGTGGTGGTGCAGTTACATAATGTGTTATAGATGTCTTATTAATTGGAGTTTACCTGGAGAGAGTTCCGGGGGTCAACGCCCCCACGGCCCGGTCTGTGACCAGGCCTCCTGGTGGATCAGAGCCTGATCAACCAGGCTGTTGCTGCTGGCTGCACGCAAACCAACGAACGAGCCACAGCCCGGCTGGTCAGGAACCGACTTCAGGTGCTTGTCCAGTGCCAGCTTGAAGACTGCCAGGGGTCTGTTGGTAATCCCCCTTATGTATGCTGGGAGGCAGTTGAACAGTCTCGGGCCCCTGACACTTATTGTATGGTCTCTTAACGTGCTAGTGACACCCCTGCTTTTCATTGGGGGATGGTGCATCGTCTGCCAAGTCTTTTGCTTTCGTAGTGAGTGATTTTCGTGTGCAAGTTCGGTACTAGTCTCTCTAGGATTTTCCAGGTGTATATAATCATGTATCTCTCCCACCTGTGTTCCAGGGAATACAGGTTTAGGAACCTCAAGCACTCCCAGTAATTGAGGTGTTTTATCTCCGTTATGCACGCCGTGAAGGTTCTCTGTACATTTTCTAGGTCAGCAATTTCACCTGCCTTGAAAGGTGCTGTTAGTGTGCAGCAATATTCCAGCCTAGATAGAACAAGTGACCTGAAGAGTGTCATCATGGGCTTGGCCTCCCTAGTTTTGAAGGTTCTCATTATCCATCCTGTCATTTTTCTAGCAGATGCGATTGATACAATGTTATGGTCCTTGAAGGTGAGATCCTCCGACATGATCACTCCCAGGTCTTTGACATTGGTGTTTCGCTCTATTTTGTGGCCAGAATTTGTTTTGTACTCTGATGAAGATTTAATTTCCTCGTGTTTACCATATCTGAGTAATTTAAATTTCTCATTGTTGAACTTCATATTGTTTTCTGCAGCCCACTGAAAGATTTGGTTGATGTCCGCCTGGAGCCTTGCAGTGTCTGTCATGCAGATTCGGGTGTCATCTGCAAAGGAAGACACGGTGCTGTGGCTGACATCCTTGTCTATGTCGTATATGAGGATGTGGAACAAGATGGGCGGCGAGTACTGTGCCTTGTGGAACAGAGCTTTTCACGGTAGCTGCCTCAGACTTTACTCTGTTGACGACTACTCTCTGTGTTCTGTTAGTGAGGAAATTATAGATCCATCGACCGACTTTTCCTGTTATTCCTTTAGCACGCATTTTGTGCGCTATTACGCCATGGTCACACTCGTCTAAGGCTTTTGCAAAGTCTGTATATATTACATCTGCATTCTTTTTGTCTTCTAGTGCATTTAGGACCTTGTCGTAGTGATCCAATAGTTGAGACAGACAGGAGCGACTTGTTCTAAACCCATGTTGCCCTGGGTTGTGTAACTGATGGGTTTCTAGATGGGTGGTGATCTTGCTTCATAGGACCCTTTCAAAGATTTTTATGATATGGGATGTTAGTGCTATTGGTCTGTAGTTCTTTGCTGTTGCTTTACTGCCCCCTTTGTGGAGTGGGGCTATGTCTGTTGTTTTTAGTAACTGTGGGACGACCCCCGTGTCCATGCTCCCTCTCCATAGGATGGAAAAGGCTCGTGATAGGGGCTTCTTGCAGTTCTTGATGAACACGGAGTTCCATGAGTCTGGCCCTGGGGCAGAGTGCATGGGCATGTCATTTATCGCCTGTTCGAAGTCATTTGGCGTCAGGATAACATCGGATAGGCTTGTGTTAATCAAATTTTGTGGCTCTCTCATAAAAAATTCATTTTGATCTTCGACTCTCAGTCTGGTTAGCGGCTTGCTAAAAACTGAGTCATATTGGGACTTGAGTAGCTCACTCATTTCCTTGCTGTCATCTGTGTAGGACCCATCTTGTTTAAGTAGGGGCCCAATACTGGACGTTGTTCTCGACTTTGATTTGGCATAGGAGAAGAAATACTTTGGGTTTCTTTCGATTTCATTTATGGCTTTTAGTTCTTCCCGCAATTCCTAACTCCTATAAGATTCCTTTAGCTTAAGTTCGATGCTTGCTATTTCTCTGACGAGTGTCTCCCTACGCATTTCAGATATATTGACCTCTTTTAGCCGCTCTGTTATTCTTTTCTGTTGCCTGTAAAGGGAGCGCTTGTTTCTTTCTATTTTCCATCTACTCCTCCTTTTTCTTAGAGGAATAAGCCTTGTGCATACATCGAGTGCCACCAAGTTAATCTGTTCTAGGCATAAGTTGGGGTCTGTGTTGCTTAGTATATCTTCCCAGCTTACATCGGTTAGGACTTGGTTTACTTGGTCCCACTTTATGTTTTTGTTATTGAAGTTGAATTTGGTGAATGCTCCCTCGTGACTAGTCTCATTATGTCGGTCTGGGGCTCCACGCATACATGTCTGAACCTCAATTATGTTGTGATCTGAGTATATTGTTTTTGATATGGTGACATTTCTTATCAGATCATCATTGTTAGTGAAGATGAGGTCTAGTGTATTCTCCAGTCTAGTAGGCTCTATTATTTGCTGGTTTAAATTGAATTTTGTGCAGAGATTTAAAAGCTCGTGTGAGTGTGAGTTTTCATCAGAGCTGCCTCCTGGTGTTATTACTGCAACAATATTATTTGCTATATTCCTCCATTTTAGGTGCCTTAAGTTGAAATCCCCCAGGAGCAAGATGTTGGGTGCAGGAGCTGGAAGATTTTCCAGACAGTGGCCAAAGACATAGGAGGTGGTGACATTCAACTCTGCTCTCAGTTTTAAATGATCTGTTAATGGCTAATGGGATTACTCCCATCACTATCTCAGAAAATGTGAAGGCTGTTATGACCCAGCCTTCTCACAACAAGAAGTATGTACCCTACTCTACATCTAAAAATAAGCCTAAGTCATCCCTGGCCCAGGGATTGCCCACCTCGCATACCCAGGTTGTCAACTCCCCTCAACCCGATAAGTCAACACCTGAACATAACAATGCCCCAGAAATTGGTGCCTACTCTCCCGCTATTGAAGCCGATCCTGTTGAACAGGAACTTTCCCAGGGTAACTCACCTTGCATACCTAATTTTCCCTTGGAGCCTCCACAGTCTCCCATTAACTCTCACGAGCCTCTGCTTCATGTAACTGGGAATATCATACCTCAGTTTTCTGATGATGACTCTAACGATTCTAATGAGTCTGTTAATATTACCACCTCTAGTGAAGATGATGGCATTTTTAATACACAAGCATCTACGCAGAAGTTCCCTCCTCCCCTTGACGAGTCCAGCAGGGATAGTGTGGATACCACACATGACATTACTTGCAGGCGTTCAGACCGCAGTACACGAGCGAAGTGCAAGAAATAATGGGGATTACAATTTTCCAACTTAATGTTCAACATTTCTTTAATAACCGTTACCTTATTGAGGTTGAACTACATAATTACAATCCCGATGTTATACTTTTGAACGAGACAGCTGCAAGAGTTGACCAACATATTAAATTACGTGGTTACTCTGCTGTGGAAAAATCGAGAGAACCCTTTAGTGGTGTAGCCATCTTAGTTAAATTAGGCTATACATTTAAAAATATTCATGTTGATGAAGATAACATTCTTGCAATAGAAATGACAACGTCTCATGGACAACTAGTGATAGGAACTGGATATTTTCCCTCGAGACAACAATATATAGAGTCAATTCCTCTACATAGGATATTAAGCAGAAATATTCCAACAATTCTAGCGGGAGATTTTAATGCTCATCACCCTGCCCTCTTCAACTGTGGAGCTGGTGTTCCACTGGGTGACTTAAAAGGAAAACAACTCTTTAATATCATGACAGCTAGAAACTTGTCATTTCAAGGCCCATTCTTTAAATCGTACATTGGACCTCATCCAGGGACACCAGATATAGTACTGACAAACAGAGACTGTGACATCTTTCACTGTCGTATATCTCCTGGTGGAAATGTAGGATCTGACCATATCCCTGTTATAATACAACTACAAACTTCTCCATTTAGAATACCTGTACCTCCTAAATCCAATCTTAACACCCTAGGATTTGACCCCTTCAGGGCATTTCTGGGTGAGGATGAAATTGTGTCATTGGAAAATCTACCTTCCACTGCAATTGATGATGCAATCAGGTCCCTGCATAATCGAATAATTGAAGCTACTATTGCAACTTGTCAATTAGCTTCCACAAAGATATACCAACAATATAAACCTACTAGGGAAATTAGAGACAATTTAAGAAATTATCAAGCAGAATGTCGAAGGCATCTTCAAACGCGACAACCACCAGTAGCTACACTGCACCGATTAAGGCAAGAATTAATTAACATGATTAGTCATCACAAACGGGACTTATGGAAATTGCTAGTTCTTCAAGCTAATCAGTATAAACGTGAACCAGCAAAATTTTGGAGTAAGATCCGACAACTTTTAGGGGAAAAGCACAAGGCTCCAAACTACCTAGTTTATACATTCACTGATGAGGATGATGAAGATGTTGAAATTAAACTTGACGATCCACAGGACCAGGCTAATTTGATGGGTGATGTATGGGAGAAAATTCTCTCCCACAATAACAGTCGTCAATTTAACAATAATCATTATCAGTTGGTAAATGAATGGAGAGATGAGAACTTGGATGATCTACAACCATTTCCTTCCATCGATACTTCAACTCTTGAAGATACCCACCCGCTTACTAGACCTATTACATTACTAGAGATAAGTCAGGTTATTGGAAGACTGAGAAATAGAGCCCCTGGCCCTCTGGAATAACAGTGAAACAAATAAAGTTCCTTCCCAGAAATTGTAAACAGTCTTTGGTAAATATCTTTAATGCTATCTTGGCCTCAGGACATTTTCCAGTGGTTTTTAAGACTGCTAGGATGATCTTTCTAGGTAAGCCCAATAAAGACATTCACCAACCTGGGAACTATAGACCTATATCTTTACTTGAAGTCACTGGAAAAGTTCTTGAGAAGGTCATTTCCAATAGATTGAACTACTATATGGAGTTTAATCACTTTTTTACTGAAAAACAATTTGGCTTTACAACACATAGAGGTAGCCATCATGCAATAAATGTTATTTTCAATACCTGGAGTTTACCTGGAGAGAGTTCCGGGGGTCAACGCCCCCACGGCCCGGTCTGTGACCAGGCCTCCTGGTGGATCAGAGCCTGATCTACCAGGCTGTTGCTGCTGGCTGCACGCAAACCAACGTACGAGCCACAGCCCGGCTGATCCGGAACTGACTTTAGGTGCTTGTCCAGTGCCAGCTTGAAGACTGCCAGGGGTCTGTTGGTAATCCCCCTTATGTGTGCTGGGAGGCAGTTGAACAGTCTCGGGCCCCTGACACTTATTGAATGGTCTCTTAACGTGCTAGTGACACCCCTGCATTTCATTGGGGGGATGATGCATCGTCTGCCAAGTCTTTTGCTTTCGTAGTGAGTGATTTTCATATGCAAGTTCGGTACTAGTCCCTCTAGGATTTTCCAGGTGTATATAATCATGCATCTCTCCCTCCTGCGTTCCAGGGAATACAGGTTTAGGAACCTCAAGCACTCCCAATAATTGAGGTGTTTTATCTCCGTTATGCGCGCCGTGAAAGTTCTCTGTACATTTTCTAGGTCGGCAATTTCACCTGCCTTGAAAGGTGCTGTTAGTGTGCAGCAATATTCCAGCCTAGATAGAACAAGTGACCTGAAGAGTGTCATCATGGGCTTGGCCTCCCTAGTTTTGAAGGTTCTCATTATCCATCCTGTCATTTTTCTAGCAGATGCGATTGATACAATGTTATGGTCCTTGAAGGTGAGATCCTCCGACATGATCACTCCCAGGTCTTTGACGTTGGTGTTTCGCTCTATTTTGTGGCCAGAATTTGTTTTGTACTCTGATGAAGATTTAATTTCCTCATGTTTACCATATCTGAGTAATTGAAATTTCTCATCGTTGAACTTCATATTGTTTTCTGCAGCCCACTGAAAGATTTGGTTGATATCCGCCTGGAGCTTTGCAGTGTCTGCAATGGAAGACACTGTCATGCAGATTCGGGGGTCATCTGCAAAGGAAGACACGGTGCTGTGGCTGACATCCTTGTCTATGTCGGATGGGAGCGAGTACTGTGCCTTGTGGAACAGAGCTTTTCACCGTAGCTGCCTCAGACTTTACTCTGTTGACGACTACTCTCTGTATTCTGTTAGTGAGGAAATTATAGATCCATCGACCGACTTTTCCTGTTATTCCTTTAGCACACATTTTGTGTGCTATTATGCCATGGTCACACTTGTCGAAGGCTTTTGCAAAGTCTGCATATATTACATCTGCATTCTTTTTGTCTTCTAGTGCATTTAGGACCTTGTCGTAGTGATCCAATAGTTAAGACAGACAGGAGCGACCTGTTCTAAACCCATGTTGCCCTGGGTTGTGTAACTGATGGGTTTCTAGATGGGTGGTGATCTTGCTTCTTAGGACCCTTTCAAAGATTTTTATGATATTGGATGTTAGTGCTATTGGTCTGTAGTTCTTTGCTGTTGCTTTACTGCCCCCTTTGTGGAGTGGGGCTATGTCTGTTGTTTTTAGTAACTGTGGGACGACCCCCGTGTCCATGCAAGTCTAAAACATCAGGGCAATCTTGTCTTAATTGCCACCAGAGATGTTCATAAAGCTTTTGATAGCTTATGGCATGATGGCCTTATATACAAACTCATTGACCTACCAGACCATAACTGGACTTTTCTCAGAGTAATATATAATTTCTTAACTCTAAGAAAAATCATTCCCACCTTTCATGGCAGGTCAGCAGAGCCTTTTATACCTACAGCTGGTGTCCCACAAGGTTCTTGTCTCAGTCCACTTCTGTTCAACATTTATGTGAATGACCTTCCTCAACCAGAGTTTAATGATACAATTGTGACACAGTTTGCAGATGATGTTATTCATGTCGTCTCAATAACTCCGGTAACAGGAAAATACAAGTATGAATATTGAATATTGAAATGAATATTGAACTTTGTCGAACATCTAATTGAGAAAAGAAATGGAGAATTACGACTAATCCTGACAAGGTCCTTGTTAGCACGATAGGATGTTTTGCATCAACAATTGAAGATAAACGGGGTATCTCCATCAGAGGTACACCTGTAGCCATTAGAAACCCTAACAAGATTTTGGGATATGAAATAGACAGGCTGCTCCACTCAACATCTCATGTAACTAAAAGGATCAACATAGCCAAAGCCGGTCTTAGCAGACTCTTTCGATTCAATCAAGCTCCTCAACATGTCAAAAAACATCTGTATAAAATGTTAATACGACCTATACTCGAATACCCTTGTGTCCCAATGTCATTAACAACAAAGACCAATATGCTACGGTTACAAAGGGTCCAGAATAGAGCTCTTCGCTTCATTACCGATACCAGGAGGAGAGACAGAGTTAAAAATGACAGATTTACACATTCAACAAGATATTACTGCCATAAATGTACGCCTTGACACCCTAAAAAAGAAACAACTCTATACAATGCAAGAACTATACATGCCAGATAGAGAACATCCTATACAAGTGGTAAATACCACGGATTATATCATCAATACTCCTCCTCACAGGACTCAAAGAATGACTCTCCCACAGAGGGTCCGTCGTTTTATACATAAAGAGGATTACCATCGACCCATGATATTGAGCAACCTCCCTGATGAAGAAAATTGGGTAACACCAGAACCCTTCTATGTATACTGAGAACATCATCGCCCCCAATTAGGGAGAAATCTTATACAACAATCTAATGTAAAAATTATACTAATTACTATGGCTGGACACCACCTGTAAGAAGCCATTGTCATGTAATTATATAAACTGGCCAGAAAATTATTGCCTTCATTGTCGCATAAATATCCGTTGTGCAATCGCAAAAAAAAAAAAAAAAAAAAAAAAAATGCAACTTGTATAATTACTACCAATTCAGAGTTATGTACTTATATATCTGTTATATCTATGTGACTCTGATGGGTTAGTATTATACCCCTTAAAGAATATCTTATCATTTCACGTACACTTTTTAAATTACACCAAAGTGGTTGGGCCACTTACCTTTTATATCCTACCTCCCTCCCCCCTCCCACCCTTTTCCAAAATTTCTATCCTTCCTTACCCATCCTTCTTCCTTACCCATCTCACCAAAGCTCTGGTCTGGACAAGAACAAAAACAAGGTCAATTTTTAACAGCAGTTCCTGGAATTGCTGGGATGTTGCATCCGGAGGCTTGTAGACTACCACAATGACTAGGTTTTGGTTCTCGACCTTTACTGCTAAAACTTCCACTACATCATTTGAGGCATTAAGCAGTTCTGTGCAAACAAGTGACTCTGCAATGTACAGGCCAACCCCCCCCCCTTTTTGCCTGTTCACTCTGTCACATCTGTATAGGTTGTAACCTGGGATCCATATTTCGTTGTCCAAGTGATCCTTTATGTGGGTCTCAGTGAAAGCCGCGAACATTGCCTTTGCCTCTGCAAGCAGTCCATGGATGAAAGGTATTTTGTTGTTTGTTGCTGGCTTTAGACCCTGTCTATTTGCAAAGAATGTCATTGGACTGGTGGTATTGTTGGTACTGGGGGGGGATTTTTTTTCCGGCATTAGTATCTGTATCTGCTGGTTTGGAGTGGAGGCCATCGACTGTGGTTCCACTCCAGGAATGACTGGATTTGGTGTACGATTTCTGCCATTTCCTGCCAGTTTTTTTTCCTTCCTGGCACTAAAAAACTTCTCCCTCTTGAGTGGCTGTGGCTACCCAGGTTTTCCCATGGCCTGGATGTTTTGTACCTTTTTGTCCCCTTTAGATGGTGTGCCTGGCAATTTAAGTTATAGCACAGTCTTTCCTGTACTGAAGAGGTACACAGTTCAGGGTGAAAAAGCTTACAGGAAGGGAGTTTGCACTTTCCTGTTGTCATATGGGCATGGCATTTTCTAGGGTGGTCATAGTTGCACGTCCTGTCTGTTTTTCCAGATTTCCCATGCCTGCAGATACCAAGTGCATAGTATGTGCACAGGCTTGGTTTCCGTTTGCCTTGGGTTTCTGTGACTGTATTCCCTGTTGGTGAATGTTTCCCTGTCTTACTCCTATCCTCCCTAGCACCAACAATGGAGCTCCCACCAGTTGTTTTTGGTAATATATCCTCACTATTGCTAGTGGAGTCCTCTTGTTTGCTATTTCCTGCGGTATTTCTAGTTTGCTATATTGGTTTTATCTTATCTTTGACTACACTTGTTTCCCTACTACGGCTCCTGTCCCCTATGAGGTCATTTATATGTATTCCTTCCTGCGTATAATTCCCGACTACCTGGACAAAATCTCCAGCTTCACCATTACTGTCTCCCAGGACAGCACCTCCAGCTTCACCATTACTGTCTCCCAGGACAGCATCTCCAGCTTCACCATTACTGTCTCCCAGGACAGCACTATCAGCCCCACATTTACTGACTACCAGGACTTCACCTCCAGCCTTACAGTTTCTGACTACATGGCCAGTATCAAGGGCAGTACCAGTCAGCCCAGACTTTTTATGTTCCCATCTGTTGTAGAAAGCTTCCAGGTTTTCTATGAAAGCAGCTTTGATGTTATCCTCTTTTAATACCCTTGTGATTTTAGTCCACAGATTTATCTCATTTGGGCATACCCAAAAACATTTCCCTGTTTTAATACTGCTTGTAGCTAGTTCTTGGATATCTGCACAAGGGGCGTGACACCAATTTCCACAAAAATGACAGTTTATCCATGTGGAAGCCCGTTTGTTTGATTGACCACAGACTACACAGAGCTTCATAATGATTTGAATTGTTGATTTACTGTAATTCTACTAGCAACCTCTTGAATATTCTACTAATAACCTCCTTAAATAAAGCTCTAGCTATTTGTATTTCTATTTCTAACTGTACTTGTATATTGGACAGCTTACCGTGCACGTTCCTGATTTATATTTATTGTTTGTGTTTGATAAGGGCGCCTACAACCCCATCCGTTTACAGTCTGCTTTATTGTCCAACGAATCCGTTTGAAACCAGTCAGAGTCTACTGCCTTCTTTCTTTGTTGAAATACTTGATTTACCTTTCGGCTATGGCCTGGCAAACGGGGTTTTATGTGTTTGTACCGAGCATTTTATTACTATGTTATATAATGTGTATAGCCTGTAGATGAGTGCGGAATGCTTACGGCTTTTCTAGTTTTGTGGCTAACTCGAAAGACTTGTGGTAAGGCGAGTATGTGTGACTGTAGGGAACTTATGTACTGGGAGGTTAGGTGAGTAAGAGTATGTTTTATCATGAGATTGTGATGTAGGTTCTTTCATTTATTGATTATTTGTGTTGGTTGTGAGTAACCGATATATTTATATATTTATAGTAATATTCTTCTTATTGTATTGTGCATTGGCAATATGTCACAGTAATATTATGTAAATAGTGTATACCTGAAGGGATTATGGATTTAATTATATTATTGAACCTGTTACAGGGGTCACCTACATGTTATGTTCTTGTTGTTGTTCTTGTGTAAATAGGGTTAAGATTACCCATCTTTCTTAATGTTATGTTTTGTCACAAGCGATATTTTCTAGTATATTTGTGTAACCTCTTAGTGTTTGTTAATACTGTGTTTGTTATTTGCTATTTTTTTTTAGATTTTATTTAAAATACAGTATACATTATACATGGAAGCAAACATGTCACTAAACCAATCAACATGTAACAACAAAATTAAAGTACAACATACGTATACACAATCCAAAAAGAAAAAGAAACTTCACACAGGTGTACCAACAACTTATCTAGATAATCTACTTCAGCACACTTATACATCTTACCTGGAGTTTACCTGGAGAGAGTTCCGGGGGTCAACGCCCCCGCGGCCCGGTCTGAGACCAGGCCTCCTGGTGGATCAGAGCCTGATCAACCAGGCTGTTGCTGCTGGCTGCACGCAAACCAACATACGAGCCACAGCCCGGCTGATCCGGAACTGACTTTAGGTGCTTGTCCAGTGCCAGCTTGAAGACTGCCAGGGGTCTGTTGGTAATCCTCCTTATGTGTGCTGGGAGGCAGTTGAACAGTCTCGGGCCCCTGACACTTATTGTATGGTCTCTTAACGTGCTAGTGACACCCCTGCTTTTCATTGGGGGGATGGTGCATCGTCTGCCAAGTCTTTTGCTTTCGTAGTGGGTGATTTTCGTGTGCAAGTTCGGTACTAGTCCCTCTAGGATTTTCCAGGTGTATATAATCATGTATCTCTCCCTCCTGCATTCCAGGGAATACAGGTTTAGGAACCTCAAGCGCTCCCAATAATTGAGGTGTTTTATCTCCGTTATGCGCGCCGTGAAAGTTCTCTGTACATTTTCTAGGTCGGCAATTTCACCTGCCTTGAAAGGTGCTGTTAGTGTGCAGCAATATTCCAGCCTAGATAGAACAAGTGACCTGAAGAGTGTCATCATGGGCTTGGCCTCCCTAGTTTTGAAGGTTCTCATCATCTTATGCCAAGTTTTATATACAAAACAATTCTTAAAGGTAAAAACCTCACCACATACCATTAAAACCTATACATCCACCCCCCCACCAAAGGTACATTTATAAAGTCATATGTATGTGCTCTGAAAGTAAAAGGTACCCTCCCCCCTCATCAAATACCTACAAAACATTGACATACTATAAGAGCGTAGGATACTACTTGCTCTAAGTAACAATTATGAAAACTTTGCCTAGCATACAAGGATAATATACTCTATATCTCAACACGGGTGCAACTCACCCAAGACTTCTTCATACACTATATACCCTATAGCAGTATTAATACATAACATACACCGCTACTTGAACTCATATGCATACCTGCTCCAACAAAGTCATCTAAAATTGTGTATTTACACAAAATCAATATACATTTTTATATTACCTTACATATACTCTTACATGTGACTTTAAACATTAAAATAGCAAAGGGAAACCAACCGCGTGTACTTAAAATATGTAACACTACCCTACACATACAGTGTCACACGACATGTACTATATAATCTTAACCAGGCCGCTGAAACATTATATGTTAGGCCTTATGTGCCAAAATACAATCTCGCATAATATAAAACTGTACCACGTTACTCATTACAGCTATTTAAACTTCAAACCTTCAGATATACGGAAATTGTGTCTTTCAGAATGTATCCTACAAGAAGGGAAACCCCGGACTTTGTATCACAGCATATTCGATACAGTCATATGGCAGACCTTAGTAACACCATGTAGTATGTGCTTTCTATAACATCTTTGAAGACACTCTCACAATAACGAACAGTCATTCTCACACACACAAAAACTTTAAGATTCTGCCCTTTCATTCACCTTGTATACACACAATGATGTAGTGCTCCAATACACTACGTACATGTACTATCCAAAATCTTCACAACATAAAGGGAACACATGTGTAAAAACACCACCCACACTACACTCACTACACAGGAAAAGCATAATGTATCAGTGCAAACCCAGTCACACACTTTAAAAGCCATCCACACATCTCCACTCAAGAAACTAGCCCGTCGCTACCCCTTTACACTTAAATCCCGTAAATCCTTCAACTTAAAACTCCAGTATCCCTCAGTAAACACTGTCTCCCACCTTCCCCCATAAAGATCCCTATTGCGACACTTAGTTCTATAAATGGTGGCGGCTAACACCTTTATTCTTTCATCCACACCCACCTCCCTCACACCCACCTCCCTCACACCCACCTCCCTCACACCCACCTCCCTCACACCCACCTCCCTCACACCCACCTCCCTCACACCCACCTCCCTCACACCCACCTCCCTCATAGCCCAAGACGTATAAATAAAATCAGTGACCACATACGCAACCACATTCACCACCATCTGACTCATCCCACCTATATCTAAACTTAACACCCTTAACACCTGTAACCCTTCCCCACCCACTAACCTAACTACTAACCATACCCTCACAGCTTCTAAACAATTACAAAAATACACCGAATGAAAAATAGTCTCCGAACATCCACACGCTTTGCACTCCCCTCCCTTCCTCAGTCTCCTATTAAATAACACAACACCAGACGGCAAGATTCCATGTAGAAACCTAAACATTACCTCCCTTACACCTGGCTTAATACGCAATTGCCGTAAACATTTCCAGATATTCCCCCACGCATACATGGGGTATGTCCCCTCAACTGCCGCCACCGCAGACCCACCCCCAACCCTCTCAAGAATCCTCAATTTAAGGCGCTTCGGATCCGTCACCGTCATTAAAACCCACAACATGGCCTCACCAATCATTAAATCCTTACCCCCCACCATCATTGCATATTCATACGCAGTTTTTCTAGCCCTCCTCTCCTCGCCCCCACCTCCCTCAAATACCCGCGTTTTAGATACACACTCATCATACGCTTTTCTAAAGGTATAAGCCCCAGCCCCCCCTGGCTAACGGGAAGCATCACCAGCCCTCTACTTAGCCAGTCACAACCCGATCCCCATATAAATCGGAAAATCCCATGTTGCAACTGTTCCACCTCTCGCCGCCTCAGTGGGTATATTGCCACCACGTGCCATATCTTACTATACAACAGGACGTTCGTCACAATGACCCTCTGATGCAATGTTAGCTGCACCGTCCTCAAACCACCCAATCTTTTCAATACCCCATCCACGGTGTGCATCGAATTTACCTCTTGTGCGACCCAATCATTCTTAAGAACATAAGAACATAAGAAAGGAGGAACACTGCAGCAGGCCTGTTGGGCCATACTAGGCAGGTCCTTTACAATTCATCTCACTAACAAAACATTTGCGCAACCCAATTTCCAATGCTACCCAAGAAATAAGCTCTGATGTGCAAGTCCCACTTAAATCCAACCATTCCCACTCATGTACTTATCCAACCTAAATTTGAAACTACCCAAAGTCCTGGCCTCAATAACCCAACTAGGTAGACTGTTCCACTCATCAACTACCCTATTTCCAAACCAATACTTTCCTATGTCCTTTCTAAATCTAAACTTATCTAATTTAAATCCATTACTGCGGGTTCTCCCTTGGAGAGTTATCCTCAAGACCTTATTAATATCACCTTTATTAATACCTATCTTCCACTTATACACTTCGATCAGGTCTCCCCTTATTCTTTGTCTAACAAGTGAATGTAACTTAAGAGTTTTCAATCTTTCTTCAAAAGAAGATTTCTAATGCTATGTATTAATTTAGTCATCCTACGCTGAATGTTTTCTATCGAATTTATGTCCATTCTGTAATATGGAGACCAGAATTGAGCTGCATAATCTAGGTGAGGCCTTACTAATGATGTATAAAGCTGCAGTATGACCTCTGGACTTCTGTTGCTTACACTTCTTGATATAAATCCCAGTAATCTATTTGCCTTATTATGTACGCTTAGGCATTGCTGTCTTGGTTTAAGGTTGCTGCTCACCATAACCCCCAAGTCCTTTTCGCAATCTGTATGCCTAAGTTCTACATCATTTAACTTATAAGTGCTAGGGTTATGGACACTCCCGAGCTTCAGAACCTTGCATTTATCTACATTGAACTGCATCTGCCACTTTTCTGACCAAGAATACAGTTTGTTTAAATCCTCTTGAAGTTCTCTAACATCTACGTTTGAATCAATTATCCTACCTATCTTTGTGTCATCGGCGAATTTGCTCATATCACTAGTAACACCCTCATCGAGATCATTGATATATATTATAAACAACAACGGGCCTAAGACTGATCCCTGTGGAACGCCACTTGTTACAGATCCCCACTCGGATTTAACCCCATTTATGGACACTCTCTGCTTCCTGTCTGTGAGCCATGACTCGACCCACGAGAGCACTTCTTCCCAATGCCATGAGCTGACACTTTCTTTAACAGTCTATGGTGCGGAACTCTATCAAATGCCTTACTAAAATCTAAGTAAATAATATCAAATTCTTTATCGTGGTCAACAGCCTTAAAAGCTTTACTGAAGAAAGTTAATAAATTAGTTAGACAAGACCGGCCTCTTGTGAATCCATGCTGAGTATCATTAATCAAGCTATGCTTATCGAGATGGCTTCTTATAATCTCAGCTATAATTGACTCTAGCAATTTGCCTACAATTGAGGTCAGACTTATTTGGCGGTAATTTGACGGTAACGACTTGTCCTCTGTTTTAAAAATAGGAATTACATTAGCCATCTTCCACATATCAGACACTACATCTGTTTGAAGTGATAAATTAAAAATATTAGTTAATGGTTCACAGAGTTCCATTTTGCATTCCTTAAGAACCCTTGAAAAAACCTCATCAGGACCCGGTGACTTATTTTGCTTCAGTCGGTCTATCTGCTTCACAACCATTTCACTAGTGACTGTGATGTTACATAATTTATCTTCTTCTGGCCCACTATAGAAATTAATTACTGGAATGTTATTAGTGTCTTCCTGTGTAAAAACCGAGAGAAAATAATTATTTAAAATCGAGCACATTTCATTCTCTTTGTCAGTAAGATGCCCATAGTTATTTTTAAGGGGACCTATCTTATCTCTGACTTTTGTTCTATATACCTGGAAAAAACTTTTTGGGTTAGTTTTAGAATCCCTTGCAACTTTAATTTCATAGTCCCTTTTAGCTTTTCTTATCCCCTTTTTAATGTCCCTCTTAATGTCAATATACTGATTCATAAGATGACACTCACCTCTTTTGACACGCCTATAAATTCCTTTCTTATGCCCTAGTAGATATTTCAGCCTATTATTCATCCATTTTGGGTCATTTCTATTTGATCTAATTTCTTTATACGGAATAAACGTTCTTTGTGCCTCATGTATAGTGTTCAGAAAACGGTCATATTGATAGCTCTCTTCGTTACCCCAGTCAACAGATGATAAGTGTTTTCTAAGCCCATCGTAATCTGCTAAGCGAAAATCTGGGACTGTTACTGAGTTATCGCTACTATCATACTTCCATTCAATGCTAAATGTAATTGATTTGTAGTCGCTAGCACCCAGTTCCTCTGAAACTTCTAAATTATTAACAAGGGATTCTTAGCATACACTATCCCACAAATCAATAGCTGATCCACCACACACTACCCGCGCCCTACAGTCCCACCTCTATTTACGTTATTGCCTAGGTCCATATAATTAGACTTTGCCACATTAATTTCCATCCCAGTAGCCTCGCCAAACACATCTACCACCTTTTCTACCTTGTGTAAATCCTTCTCATCCCTCGCCAATACAGTTGTATCATCCACATAACCCACAATACCCGGCAGACATTGTTCGCATCGCTATTGGGCCGTGCGGACGGGCTGCGCAGTAGCTCCCACTTCACCTGGTTTCTGCGCAGTTTTCACTGATCAAACATGGCGGATTACAACGGCAGGAGGATTAACACAGTCTGCATTGAGCTGTTAAGGGGTTCTCTGAGCCCTGCTACGATGAACGTACTTCTTCCTGCAATTATTAGGGATCTATATGGCATCCCTAACGAGGAACTGTATGGTGTGGCCCTTAACGGGATGAAAAGAGTATTTGTGAAGTTTCTGAGGGCCAGTTTCTACAACAGTGTGGTGGAGGAGTACCAGGAACGCCGAATGTGCCTCAACTCGACGATGGATGTGTGTATGCATGACGTGTCTACTTACTATATGTGGGTACGGGTGAGAAATGTACCCTTTGAGGCGACCAAGTTTGGTATAGAGGACGTTTTCAGCAACTACGGAGTCATTCATGAGGCTAGAGGAGGGGTATGGCGGGATGGACCATATGAGGGCGTCCCGGAAGGTTCATACAACATCAAGATGACATTAAAGAAGCCTATACCTTCGTATGTGATGTTGACAGGCAACAGAACTCAGGTATATGTGTCTTATGCGGGACAAAGGAGGACGTGTCGTCTTTGCAACTCTTATGAACATATAGCGGCGCAATGTGCACGTAGAGTTGCCCCAAGGGTGCCAGCCCCGGTGGAGGAGGTCCAGCAGACGAGTGTGGTGGCGACGGCGAAAACTGGGACTCCTCTATGGAGTGAGGAGGTGGAGAAGGAGGGAGAACAGATGGGGACGTGTGTCACACTCCCGGTGGAGGATGGAGATCCTCCTCCAACGCCTGTGGTGGTAGAGGAAGTGGCAGAGTCGACACAGGAGGTGTCCTTGGAGTCTGTGCTCCAGGAATTCTTGGAGGAGACTTTGGTAGGAGAGGACATGGATAGACGGCCCAGTGATAGGCAGCGATTGCAAGGGCTGAGTGAGAAGAAGGGAGTAACAGGGAATAGTGGACAGGATACACTTGTGGTGGCAGAGGTACACAGGGAGGATGTACCTGAGGGAGAGATGGCTTTGGGAGGCAGCTCTAGGAAGCGGCCAGCGGGGTTGACTGAATTAGACGACGTTTTAACACCTGGGCAAAGACCAGGTAAGAAGGCATGGGCAGAGGCGGTACGAAAATCCCCTACAGGGGGGGAGTACAGGGAAAATCGGGGGGGAGGGACAAGGGGGGAGGGGGTCTTATTAAAAAGAGTAATAAGGAAAGTGTGAGCAGCTTGAAGGGAAGTGTGAGCAAGACACAGCGGCACAGAGGTAAGCCGCCTTTCCTTGACCATTCAGGTGTGTAACAATAAATGCTAATGGCCTCAAGACTGAAGTAAAAAGGGTATGGTTGGAGTGGTTCCTCAAAAGGTATGACGTGGATGTTTGTTTCCTACAGGAGCATAACCATAAGTCAGGTAGTGAGTTGCGATTGAGAGGATATAAGTTGTTTGTAAGCATGGCAATGCTTTTAAAGGGAGGAGTGGCTGTTTTAGTAAAGGAGACCAGTCCATTGCGAGTCATGGGGTGGGAGGGGGAGGGAGGGGGAAGGGTTGTTCAGGTGGATGGGTGGTGGGGGGAGAGCAGGGTATGTTTTGTGGGAGTTTATATGCCCACGATTGGTAACGTGAGGATAAAAACAGACTTTGTTCGGGACGTATTGTTATACTATCTCAGGGGTTTACCTGCTATCGCGATAATTGGAGGTGATTGGAATTGTGTGATTAGGCATGCAGACGTAATACCTAGGGGGGCAGGGTGCGTGTTGGGTGTCTTACGGGATGCTTTGCGTGATGTCGGGGTCGTAGATGTGGTCGGCAGGGGGGGTATCAGGTCGAGCACACCTATGTACAGGGGAGTTATGAGGCAAGGTTGGATAGGATTTATGTGAGGCAGGGGATAGGAGTGGAGAGGGTTAGAACAGTAGACGTGGGTTTATCTGACCACAGAGCAGTGTTGGCTGACCTTCGGGTGGATGGTATTCCGAGAATATATCAGAGTTATTGGAAATTAAATGTGAGGCTTTTACAGGAGGAAGATCAAGGTTGGTCCTTTCAGACATGGTGGAAAGGGTTTTGGGAGGCTAGGGATGAGGAGGTGGATTTGCTAGATTGGTGGGAGTTGCAGGCAAAGGTGCAGATTGCAGGATTTTTTAAGAAGAGGGGCAGGGAATGGGCATGCTGGAGGTTTGGATTGCAGAATTATTTAGAGGGCCAGTTGAATGATTGTTATGGGGGGGATAGGGAAGGTGTGGGAGGAGTTATGGGGGAACTTAGAAGTCGTTTAGTGGAGATGCATAATGAACGTTTTGATGCACTCAGGGTCAGGGCAGGATTGGAGGACGTACTAAAAGGTGATAAGCCAACCGGGTATGTACTCCGAAAATTCAAGGACAGACAGTTGAGTAATACTGTGGCACATATTGTCGTGAAGGGAGAGGAGGGTTATGTGCAGGGACAGGGTCTCTCTGACACAGAGTGTATCAGTAGGTATACTGATTATTGGTTTACGGATAAATGGAAGAGAAGGGGAGGGGTGGTTGGGTTAGAAACATTTAGAGCTATAGGAGTTCATCAGGGTTTGGGGCAGGGGGATCGGGAAATGTTGGAGGGAGGCATTACGGAGGCAGAGGTGGGGGAGGTGGTGAATGGGTTGAGTCAGGGGAAGGCACCGGGAATAGATGGGTTATCTAATGATTTTTACAGAGCACATTGGGAGGATATGAGGGAGTGCCTAGTGGCGGTTCTGAATTATATGTTGAAACGTGGTAGGATGGCGCAAACACAGAGAACTGGGGTTGTTGTTTTGGTGCCAAAGAAGGGGGGGGAGGAGAAGGGTTTGGGAGATTATCGTCCATTGTCGTTAATGTGTACAGATTACAAAATTTTTACGAAGGTATTTTGTAACAGGTTAAAGAAGGTAATTGGGAATAGCATACATGAGGGTCAGTATGGGATACCGGGATGGAATATGAAGAATGGACACAGCGGGATAAGGGATTTTATAGAGAACTGCCAGGGAGGGGGGCGTCCTTGGCTTGGATTGGGCTCAGGCCTATGACTGCGTGAAGAGGGACATTTTGTGGGGCTGTTTGGAGAAATTGGGTTTTGGAGGGGGGGTAGTGAGGTGGGTGTGCACTCTATATGAGGGGGCTGTCATGAGGGTGCAGGTTAATGGAAAGCTGGGGGGTCGGTGATGATGGAACAGGGATTAAGGCAGGGTTGCCCACTGTCGCAGTTGCTCTTTGCATGTGTGCAACATCCTTTCTTTGAGGCTGTGGAGGAGGAATTGCAGGGGGTAGGGGGGAAGCATGGGGGGAATAGTAGGTTATGTGGATGACACAACTGTGTTAGTTATGAGTGGGGAGGCTTTAAGAAGGGTGGGAGAGGTGATAAGGAGTTTTGGGAATGTTTCTGGAATGGTAGTTAATTTAGCAAAGTCTAGGTTATTGGAGGTAGGAACATGGGTTGGGGGGAGATTGGGGGAGGAGATGGGATGGACGGTTTGTGACAGAATTAGGGTGTGTGGGATATGGTATATGAAGCAGTTGCAGGAATGTAGGAGGATTAACTCAGAAACAGTCACGAGTAGAGTTATAGGCAAGTTAAAAGGTTTGAGGGTTAGTGAAGTGGCATTACAGCAGAGGGCGTTGGTAATTAACTTGGTGGTGTACAGTAAGGTCTGGGGTGTGGCGGAGGTGTTCCCTTTGAGGGTGCAGGATATACAGGAAATACAGAGGAGGGTGTTGAGGTTTGTGTGGGGGTTTGGGAGGGCCTGGTTGTCCAAGGAGGTGGTCATGACAGAGGTGAAACAGGGGGGACTAGGTTTGTTGGCCTTAGGGCCTAGGGTAATGGCATTATATATTAAGCAGAGGTATCTAAGGGTGGGGGGGAGAGGGGTGTTAGAGTGGATAGGGTGATGAGGGATGCTAGAAACTGGTGGTGTGGCAGGGATTTGAGAAAGTGTGAAGATGTAATAAGATTCTTGTTGACAGTGAGGCAGGTTAAAAGTTTGAAGGTAAACACAGTGGTGGGTGTGGTGTGGGGAAGGGGTGTATTGCAGGGGGTCGCAGTATACCCCATGTATAACTGGAGGGTCATATGGGGGGAGTTCAGGAAGCTTAGGATACCAGCAAGGGTCAGGAAGATGGTATACAGTTTTCTCATGGGTGTGGTTGCATCTAAGCAAGTGTTGCATAAGATGGGGTTGGTGAGAGAGGCAACATGTTTCTTCTGTGGGGAGGAGGAAACTGCCTATCATGGGGTATATTTTTGTTCATCTTTGGGCGTGGTGAGAGTCTGGATGGTGGGGGTTATTAGGTTGTTGGGGGGGGAGTTGGTCTTTTCTTAGATCTTTGTCGATGGATGTTAGTGGGGTAGCAAGTGAAGTGGGGAGGGCTTTGATGTATGTTATGGCAGATTATTTGCATGTTTCTTGGGGAATGAGGCAGATTAAAGGGCAGTTGAGGATAAAAGCGTTAGCAGCAAGGTTCTTTAGGACAAGGTGTAGGAACAGATTAATATATGGGGGGAGATGGGAATCAAGTTTTTCGGTAGGTTATCGTAATCTCACTGTAGCACAACTTCTCAGGGAACAGGGGGAGGGGGCAAGGGACGGGTCTCCTTTAATGTGAGGGGGGTGTAAGGTTGTGCTAGTAGTGTTGAAGGTGATGAGAGAGTGAGCTAGTGAGAGCATACATTCGTGAACTGGTTATGTTCCTGGAGGGTTATTTTATATTTGCGTTCAGTACCATGGTTTCATTCAGTAACACCTAGAATGTCAAACATTTACATATTTTGGTTTGGGTATATTTATTACACTCACTGTCAAGGATAGGTGGCTTACGCAGCTGTTATGGTGTTTTATGTCAGGCAGTACTGAACATGTACAAAAATGATACTGCCAGTGAATTCTAGTAATCCTTTCTATTAATATGAGATGTGTTAAAAAATTAAAATAAAACAAGGAAACACTGTAGGTCAAGTGTACGTTAGTATGGGAGGGTACATTCTCTGCTCAGATGTTGTGCTGAGCAGTTGTCAGCTGTTGCTCCTCAGTCCCGACACCTGGTGGAGGAGTGTTTACAACATCAACAACAATGGCGACTGCGTTTCGCCGCCGTGTTAATACTGTTTGTATTCAACTAACGCAGGGCTCTATCACCGGCGAATCAGTAAATGTGTTACTGCCAGCAATCATTCGTGATACTTATGGCATTCAATGTGAATCCTTGTGTGGCGTCGCCTTGAATGGAACTACACGGATCTTCATCAAGTTTTGTGACACTCAGATGTACGAGAAGATTGTGACCCAGTACCAGGATATAAGTAAGCAAGTCACCCTAGCAGTTTCTGTCCAGTTGCATGACGTTTCACGATACTATACGTGGGTACGTGTGAGAAACGTGCCTTTTGAGGCCAATGAAGTTGATATACGTGACGTTTTTGAACGTTATGGGAAGATCCACCTGGTTGCCATGGGTAGGTGGTCTGACGGCCACTATAATGGCCTTCAGGAGGGGTCATTTACGTTGAAAATGGCCCTGCGTCAGCCGATTCCTTCGTACATACAACTGGAGGAGTTTTGTTCCCAGGTGTACGTTACGTACCCTGGACAGAGAAGAACTTGCCGCCTCTGCAGCGCTCTGGATCACATAGCGGCTCAGTGTGTCCAGCGCCAGCCGCCATTGGGGCGTGGTCGTCGACCTGACAGTGAGGTACCCCGTCAGGCTCTGGAAGAGGAGGTTGTCGAGACCTCGCCGCGTATGACATCATGGAGTGCTGAGGTTGATAGGGCCATGCTACTAGAGTCATCTTGTGTGACTCTACCTGGGACTGCCTCCCTTGACGAGGTGGAACATGTGAACAGTGAAATCCCTCTAGCAAGAGAGGCAGGTGAGATGAAAGCCGACATTGTATCTGCGTTAAGTGACCTATTAGCATCGCATGAGTCTGATTCTGTGCTGTGTTCTGATGGGGGGGAATTACGTGCAGATGATGCTGATCAGATAGCTAAAGTGAGAGATTTAGAGAGTTCGAGGTTTCATACTGTTGAGGCAGAAATTCACAAGGAGAACACTCCAAGTACTGACATGTCTGAAGATGCTGTTTCTAGGAAGCATGCAGCTACCCCGTCCGACTCCGATGATGTCTTGACCCCTGGACAACGTTCAGGGAAGAAGACGTGGTCGGAAATCACGGGTGGGGGGAGGTCGCGCGAGTCCAGGACAGCAGGTAATATCACGGGGATTGCCAAAGGTGCGGGAAGTGCCTTGGGTGCTTGCCGGCGCAAAGAGAAAAAGGGAGTGGTAGCCCCTAGAGGAAAGCCACCTTTAACACAGTTAGGTGTGTAACTATTAATGTTAATGGTTTGAAATCTGTCAGAAAGTGTGTGCAGGTGCGTGAGTGGTTGAATCGTTTTGCAGTGGATGTGTGTTTTTTGCAAGAACATAACCATAAGTAGGAAGTTTGTTTGAGATGGATGGTTATGACATTTATGTGACTCACTCCAGACGTCTGAAAGGTGGAGTGGCTGTGTTGATAAAAGCGACCAGCCAGTTTGTGCTGAGACATTGGAAGGAAGGGGGGGAGGGTCGCATGGTGCGAGTGATCCTTTATTGACAATGTTTCACCCACACAGTGGGCTTTTTCAAGTCACACACGTGTGACTTGAAAAAGCCCACTGTGTGGGTGAAACATTGTCAATAAAGGATCACATTATACTGCATTTGTGTTTATATTTCCATTGTGTCGGTATTTTATACCATTTATTTCCGTTGGGAGACTTGTTGACATATTTGGCAAGGCTACAGGGATGTGTGTTAATAGAGAAAAATCGAAAATTATGGAGTTGGGGGAGTGGGTGGGGGATTGGGTGGGTGCAGAGGGGTGGACTGTGGTTGATCGTATCACTATATGTGGTATTCATTATATGCGGGAGGTCGATCAGATGAGGGTGTGCAATTCGGGGAGGGTTGTACATAGTGTCTTGGGGCGCTTAAATAGTCTACTGCCGCGACATTTAACCCTGCATCAGAGGGCGGTGGTCATTAATGTCCTGCTTTATAGCAAAGTATGGCACGTTGCTGCACTGTATCCTCTGTTGCAGGGGGACGTCAAACGTCTTTTGCATAGAATTTATCGATTTTTGTGGGGTTCAGGATGCGATTGGCTCACAAGAGCGGTGGTGGAGACACCACTGCATCAGGGAGGGTTGGGTCTCATTCCTCTAGAGGCTCGTGTCATGGCATGTTACGTGAAGCGTCGTTTTCTCCGACTGGGTGGGATGCATGGCGGGTTAAGCAAATTGTATCACGACCTGCGCAGGTGGTGGAGAGGGAGGAATTTAATTTGGTGCGACGCGATGCTTCGCGTATTATTGAACATGAAGGATGTGCGCTGTGTAAAATTATGTACCTTAGAAAGGGCGGGTAGGGAGGTAGTAGTGGTGCGAGTTGAAGGAATGTATTCCATGTATGCGTGGGGTGATATATGGAGGCGAGTTCAACAGTTGCATCTGCCTGCTCAAGTACGGGAAGTGGTTTTTAAATTTTTACATGGAATCTTGCCGTCTGGGGTGGTGTTGTATAATAGTCATTTGGAGAAAGACTGGGGTTGTCCGGTGTGTGGGATGGAGGAATCTGCTTTTCATGTTGTGTATTTCTGTGAGACTTTAGGTATGGTACGAGAGTGGTTCAATAAGGTTTTGCGTTTGGTAGGGGGGGAGGTTTGTTGGTACTCCGGGCGTTGAGTTTTGATGTAGGTGGGGTTGACTTGCGTGTACAACGTGCGGTGTCACATGTTGTGGCCGATTATATTTTCGTGTCATGGGCTATGAGGCACGTTGATGGTAACAGTAGAATTAGGGTGTTAGCAGGGACGATTTATAGGACAAAATGTCGAAATAGGTTGGTATATGAGGGGAGATGGGAGAGAGACTTCCCGCCTGAATATAAAGCCTTGGAGTTACGAGATTTGAGATAGTTGTGAGTGTTCAATGGGTAATCTAACGGGCTGGTCAGCTGTGTCTAAGTGTGTTTGTCAAGTGCGTGAATGTTTTGTGTTCTCAGAGTTTATGTGCGTCTCCTATGTAACGGTGATGACGTGCTTTGTATATACAACTTTTAGGAATGTTTCTCGTCATTTATGCCTCAATTACAAGTCACTGGTGTACTTTTTGTATATGGTGTGCTTCCTAGCACAGTTGAAACGTTTTTCTTATTTCCGTTTATACTTTATGCCGTGTCCGTGTGCTTTTCAATAATATATGTATATATGCAAGTTTTCGTTTTCCTGTAAGCTGTGATGGAGCTTGAACTATATGTGGAGGCAGTAAACACTGTAGGTCAAGTGTACGTTAGTATGGGATGGTGCTTGTATTTTTGTAGTTTTAAACATGCAGCTGCAAATACTTTCCTTTAAAGCTGTACTCCTATATAGAAGAAGGATTGTAATACTTTTACACACATTCATGTAGTGAATATTACTATGTCAAGGATGTATAATTTGTGTTTCAGATAGAGAGATTAGGATCTTATGTCCAGTCATTAACAAGTTTGATCTTAAGCTAGGATTTAGTTAGTTGTAGGGGTGTGCCTGTATAGTCTTCATTGAGGGGGTTTCTTGCCCCGTCCTTGTGTGGGGAGAACCAATTTGACATGTTTCAATATGATAATTCTAGTCTTGGATTATATTAAATATTTACATGTCGAATCTGATGTTAGATTTATCCTTGTCATACGTCTCTTTTTTATCGTATTGAATGGGTACAAAATGACCTATGTACGAAAATATATAAGTATTTGATGGGGTTTATATATACCTTTCATTTGACTGTAAGGTCATATTATATATTGAGTGTTAATCGGTAACATTAACTTTAAATTGTCCTCTTCGCTTTCGGGCTGAGTGGACGCACTGCGCAAACAGCTCCTGCTTTCTCTGGTGCGCAACTTCCTGTTTTCACCAAGATGGCTGCCAGCTACCGAAGGAGGAGCAACACCGTGTGTGTTGACCTTGTTAAAGGGGCAATTTACCCTACGAATGCCCCTGTTTTATTACCAACGATTATACGGGACACGTTTGGCATTGAAGTTGAAGAATTGCACAGAATAGCACTTAATGGTACATCACGAATCTTCATAAAGTTCTGCACAGTGGAGGCATATGAAAGGACGGTGACTCAGTACCAGGAGAACATCACCGTATCATCTGGTCTGGAGGTATGCCTGCGGGATGCCTCAAAATACTACACCTGGGTGAGGATCCACAACGTTCCTTTCGAGGCAGACGATGTGGATATCAGAGAGACATTTCAAAGATATGGTGAGGTGCATGCTATAACTTTAGTTCGATGGACGGAGGGAATCTATGAAGGGTTGCCGGCTGGATCTTACACCATCAAGATGTCTTTAAGAAGACCTATTCCATCGTATGTTGTCCTGGAGGATTTTAGGACACAGCTGTATGTGACGTACGTGGGACAACGCAAGACGTGTCGCCTGTGCGGCGCTTTTGACCACATGGCGGCTGGATGTGGTAAAGCAGCGGCACCGCGGCCTTGGGAACGGCAAGTAGTCACAGAGTCTCAGGCGGAACCTCTGCCGAAGACTTTGAGTGCAGCAGGCAAAGGTAATTGGGCGGACGAAGTGGAGGGCATGTTAGAGAATTGTGTGACACTACCAGTGGCTTCGGATGCTCCCCCGCAAACGGGCCCGGGAGTTGAGCAGCAGCCTGTGGGGGTGGGAGAGACCGGTGATCCACAGGAGTTATCTACGCCCCTACAGGAGATGATTAAGTCTTTCCTGGACGTGCCTGTGGAGGAGAACCCATCTACAGACAGGAAAATTCTGATGGTTGAGAAGGACTTGATTGAGCAGATTCCAGAGCCTCTGGGGTCAGAGCCTGGCATGTTGCAGTTGCTACAGGTGGAAGCTGAGGGGCACAAAGGGAATGGAAATACTGATATGGAAATTGAGGGCACATCTAGAAAGAGGGCTGGAGGCTCGTCGGATGAGGAGGTTATAACACCAGCTCAGCGTACAGGGAAGAAAACGTGGGCGGGAGTGATTAAGAAGGGGCAGGGTAGTGCACAGGGGGGGAGGCGGTACAGGCGGGAAAGAGTGCATGGGAAAAGACAGAAGTAGCAAAAAGTGGAACAGACAGGACACAGAGACATAGAGGAAAGCCACCCTTTCTGAATCTTTAAGTGTCTAACGATAAACGTGAATGGCCTTAGAGCTGACGGTAAACGAGTATGGTTGGAGGATGTTTTGCGGCGTTTTAACATTGATGTGTGTTTTATTCAAGAACACAATTTCAAGTATGGCAGAGAGTTGAGGCTGAACGGTTTTAGGATGTATGTTGGTAGTTCAGGGAAATTAAAGGGTGGGGTGGCAGTGGCAGTGAGGGAGTCCAGCCCATTCCACGGGCTCAAGTGGGAAGAGGGAGGGGAGGGGAGGGTGGTGAGGGTGGAGGGGATATGGGGTGAGATTAGAGTATGTTTTCTGGGGATATATATGCCGGCAGATAGTAACATATGGGTAAAGGTGAATTTTGTAAGGGAGGTTTTGCTTTTCTACATGCGGGGTTTACCAATGGTTTCTATAATAGGTGGGGATTGGAATTGTGTAATCAGGAATAAGGGTGTGGAGCCGAGAGGGGCAGGGTGTGTGCTTGGGGTATTGAGGGATTTGTTGGGGGATGCAGGGGTTTATGACATAGTCAGGGGCGATGGGTGGAAAGTAGAGCACACGTTTATGCGGAGGGGTTATGCGGCCAGGTTGGATCGTATATATATATAACTCGAGATATAACAGTAGAACGTGTAATGACGATAGATTTAGGTTTTTCGGACCATCGTGCCATTTTGGCAGAGATGGCATGGGAAGGGATGGTTCGTAGGTATGTGGGTTATTGGAAAATGAATGTGAGGCTACTTCAGGGAGAGGGGGAGGGGTTGTTTTTTAGGAAATGGTGGAAGCAACTATGGGAGGCTCGCAACGAAGAGGAGGATGTCTTGGAATGGTGGGAGAAGCACGCTAAATTGCAGATTAGGGAGTATTACCAGCATAGAGGACGGGATGAGGCGAGGTGGAGGTATGTTTACAAAAATATTTAGAGGGGCAGCTAAATGATTGTTATGAAAGGGGAGGGGGGATAGACATGGAGAAATAGAGGTTTTAAGGGGAAGATTGAGGGATATACAAAATTCTCGCTTTGATGCGATACGTGTGAGGGAAGGTTTAGAGGAGGTTCTATGGGGTGACAAACCGTCAGGATGTGTTTTGAGGAGATTTAGGAATAGGCAACAGATGACCACGATTATGGGATTAGAGGTGTGTAAAGGGGTGGGGGGATATAGGGTGGGGCAGGTACTTAGTACCACCGATGGAATGAGCAATTATGCTGATTATTGGTTTAGGGAGAATTTTAAGCAGAGGGAGGGAGGAGAGAGGGAGGGAGAGATTCTGGGAGAAGGAATTCGAGGTATTTTAGGGGAGGAGGAGAGTGCGGTGATAGAGGGTAGGATCAGTGAGGAGGAGGTGGAGGAGGCGATAATGGGCTTGAGTAGGGGAAAAGTGCCGGGCATTGATAGAATTCCTAATGATTTCTATATTACACATTGGGATTGTATGAAGGAATGTCTGGTCTGGTTGTTTAACTGTATGAAGGAAAGGGGAGTGTTGGGGGAATCGCAGGGCACAGGGGTAGTAGTTTTGGTCTATAAGGGAGGGGGGGGTAAGACCTTGGGTGCTTTTAGGGCGATCTCCCTCATGTGTGCAGATTATAAAGTTTTTGTGAAGGTTTTAGGTAACCGTATGAAAAAGGTGCTTGACCGAGTCCTACATAGAGGACAGTGTGGGATTCCAGGTCGAAGTATGCGTGAGGGGCATGGAAGAATTAAGGATTTTGTGGAGGGTAGACAATGGGGGGGGGATCTTGGGGATTGATTGGAAGCAGGCTTATGACAGTGTAGATAGAAATATGTTGTGGTGTATTTTAAAAAAAAACAGGGTTTTGGTGACGAGATTGTGCGCTGGGTGACTACTTTGTATACGCCTGCAACGGTCAGGGTACAGGTTAATGGGAAGTTAGGGTTGCCGGTGCAGATGGGGATGGGTTTGCGACAGGGTTGCCCCTTGTCTCAAATCATCTTTGCATGCATGCAGGACCCTTTTTATAGGCTTATAGAGGAAGGAGTGTGGGAACAGGGAGAGGTGGGTCCTTGGAGATGTGGTATTGTGGGGTATGTGGATGACACCACAGTTTTGGTAGGAGGGGAAATAGGATTGGGGAATGTGGGACGTATAATAGAGATTTTTGGTGGGGCGACAGGGATGAGGGTTAATGGAGCAAAGTCAAAGTTATTAGAAGTAGGCACGTGGGTGGGGGGGGGTTTGGGGGAACAGTATGGATGGAACGTAGTGGATAGAATTAAGATATGTGGGGTTGTGTATATGGCGGACGCTGGGGAGGCACAGAGAATAAATTCCAAGGAAGTAGTGAGTAAGAGATTGGTAGGATGCACGGGTGGAGGGCTGGGGATGTAACATTGCAGCAGAGGGTGGTGGTAGTAAATACACTTGTGTACAGTAAAGTGTGGGGCGTGGCAGAAATATATCCCCTGAGGTCGTGTGATATTCAGGAACTGGAGAGGGTAGTTTTGAGGTATGTGTGGGGTTATGGGAAGCCATGGCTACGGAAGGAGGTGGTGATGATGTGCGTGTGGCAGGGTGGGCTGGGTCGTATACCTTTGGACATACGAGTGAAGGCAGTGTATGTGAAGCAGCGGTACTTGAGGGTGGGAGGGGAGAGGGGTAGAAGGGTGGGAGAGGTCATGAAGGATGTGCGAAAATGGTGGAAGGGAAAGGCACTACTGGAGTGTGAAGATATGGTGCGAAATTTGTTGGCAGTAAGGGAAGCAAAAAAAGTAAGGGTAAGTAGGCTTGGGAGGATAGGTTGGCAGGGTACAGTGATTCAGGGAGTAGCTACATACCCAATGTATGATTGGAGGGGCATTTGGGAAGACTTTCGGAAGATCAGATTAAAGCCAAGGGTTAGTGAAGTGGTTTATAGATTCTTTATGGGAATTCTAGCTACAAGGTCAGTGCTATATAGAATGGGTTATGTAGGTGCTGGCACTTGTTTGCATTGTGAGGAAGAGGAGACGGCTTTTCATGCTATATATTTTGGTGAAAACTTGGGTTTTGTAAGGGCATGGTTAGCGAGAGTTCAGGGTATAGTGGCAGGAGGGGGGAGAAACATTTCGACTTTGAGGGCTTTGCATTTTGATGTGGGAGGGGTTTCCAAGGACATTCGGAGGGCAGTGATGTATGTAGTGGCAGATTTTTTGTATGTGTCTTGGTGCATGCGGGAGGTGGGGGGTGAATATAGGGTGTGGGCGCTTGCGGCGAGTGTGTATCGTACAGTATGCAGAAATAGGCTACTATATGGGAGGTTGTGGGTAAATAGTTTTCCCTTGGGTTATCGTAATCTGACGGTAGGTGTAATGTTAGGGTTGGGTGTAGTTTAGAGCTGGATTGGGCTGGTTCTCCCTAAACTGGCATTCTTGTTCTTTTTTGAGATTAGTGGAGGATGGAAGGTGGAATAAAAGTGTGTGGTAGTGGAGCATATGGGTGTAAAGTCGTTAGGAATGAGGGGGGTGTAGGGAGGAGGTGAACTGGTGACATTTGGTTAAGAGACAGGGGTTCTATGACTTTCGACATCAGGTACGAACTTGAGCATGGAAGGGAACGTGAGTTTGTGTTTTTTTAATACAGATAGCATGGGGTCAGGGGATGGCAGGGGGTGGCTTTCTGAAGTGTCTTTTGCCAGGTTGGTTTTGTTAATGATTGAGGTAGTTCTGCCCGGTACATGTTTTATTAGGAGCCAGAAGTTATATTGTGTAACTTAGTGCGTGACAGAGTAAGTCTGATATTGCTCTGGAACATTGTTAATAAACATATATATCTTGTTGAACATAATAATACATAAAAAATGGGAATATGTATTAGTGAGTGAGTTTCAATTTCTAGTGTACTGTTACCATATTAGTTGGTATTCTTCACTTTGTCAAATAATTACTATCTATATATTGTTATAAGTTATTTATGTTAGTTCTTATTTTATACGATTTAAGTGAACAAATGTAAGGTGTTGTGACGTCTAGTGCAAGTGGCATTTATCTTGCACTGGGGAAAAGGGGAAGTGTAAAGTAAATATGATTGGATTATAACGAAATGTCATTGGATATATGTACACTGTATTTAGAAGACGGGAAGGATTGTGAGGATTGTCAATATATGTATTAATTCTTATGTAAATTTCATGGAACTCAGGGTGATAATAATGTACACCTATTAGTCGGATGATAAGTATTGATATTATTAGGCTTATTGTAATATAATTTGATTGATGAAATGTATAATCTGGTTTTTAGCTTTGGAGTAAAGAGATAAAAATCATAGGTGATGGGGGATATTTTGTAAGCACAAAGATGAATCAGCAGTATGTATTTAGAAAATGTAACAATTTTATTTTTCTGTGGCGGAGACGATAAGGGATTCTCATATTCCTTTATGTTATTGTACTTTAATGTATTTTTAAATTCAATGACTGATGGAGGTTATGAGTGGTGACGGCAGACACAGTTACTAGGCATGTGGGGGGGGTGAAGAGTCAGCGGTAGTGTATTAACTCCACCACCGTGCACGATATTGATTGTTATCATGGGGTAAATGAGGGTTAGGGTGTGGATTGGTTTCTTTGGTGGATGTGTGCCATCATGTTCAGACATTCCTTGTATTATAGTCAGCCTTTTAGATGGCTGGATTGTGTTTATACATGTTGTCAATGATGTCCTTAATGCTCTAATAAATGTATAAGAGATGTCAATGAGTATACTAAGGTGAAAGTGGTATGTTTTTCAAGGGGGGGGGGAGTAAGCATTACTAGGTAGGACTATCGTTTTTATTATAAGACCATCTTTTCACGTGAAGCACAGTACATAAAAGTAGTGTTTGGAGTGCAGCAGCCAATTCTGATGTCATTATATAAGTGCTTCTTTGGTATTTGTGTAGTCACTGCAGATTATCGTTTTACTGCCTGTATCTTGTTACATATTGATTATGTACCCATATATTTTTTGTACCTGAGTTTTAAATAAAATATAAAAAAATTTGACATGTTTCAATATGATAATTCTAGTCTTGGATTATATTAAATATATACATGTCGAATCTGATGTTAGATTTATCCTTGTCATACGTCTCTTTTTTATCGTATTGAATGGGTACAAAATGACCTATGTACGAAAATATATAAGTATTTGATGGGGTTTATATATACCCTTCATTTGACTGGAAGGTCATATTATATATTGAGTGTTAATCGGTAACATTAACTTTGTGTGTGTGTAGGTGTGTTTGTGGGAACCAATGTCTTAGGTATAGTTCTATCATTGGATGTAATATTTTTTTAGTTTATTTGGTGAAAAGTCATTTAGAGCTTTATTTCTATGTATGATCCAGTTTGTTCTGTACGAACAAGTGCACATACACGTATGTGTGTATATGCATGCGTATATGTATACATATATATATATGATTGTAGGACTCATTCCTACATGTTTTATAATGACTCCGACTGTTTGTTTGGAAGTCGGTTTACCTGGAGTTTACCTGGAGAGAGTTCCGGGGGTCAACGCCCCCGCGGCCAGGTCTGTGACCAGGCCTCCTGGTGGATCAGAGCCTGATCAACCAGGCTGTTGCTGCTGGCTGCACGCAAACCAACGTACGAGCCACAGCCCGGCTGATCCGGAACCGACTTTAGGTGCTTGTCCAGTGCCAGCTTGAAGACTGCCAGGGGTCTGTTGGTAATCCCCCTTATGTGTGCTGGGAGGCAGTTGAACAGTCTCGGGCCCCTGACACTTATTGTATGGTCTCTTAACGTGCTAGTGACACCCCTGCTTTTCATTGGGGGGATCGTCTGCCAAGTCTTTTGCTTTCGTAGTGAGTGATTTTCGTGTGCAAGTTCAGTACTAGTCCCTCTAGGATTTTCCAGGTGTATATAATCATGTATCTCTCCCTCCTGTGTTCCAGGGAATACAGGTTTAGGAACCTCAAGCGCTCCCAATAATTGGGGTGTTTTATCTCTGTTATGCGCACCGTGAAAGTTCTCTGTACATTTTCTAGGTCGGCAATTTCACCTGCCTTGAAAGGTGCTGTTAGTGTGCAGCAATATTCCAGCCTAGATAGAACAAGTGACCTGAAGAGTGTCATCATGGGCTTGGCCTCCCTAGTTTTGAAGGTTCTCATTATCCATCCTGTCATTTTACTAGCAGATGCGACTGATACAATGTTATGGTCCTTGAAGGTGAGATCCTCCAACATGATCACTCCCAGGTCTTTGACGTTGGTGTTTCGCTCTATTTTGTGGCCAGAATTTGTTTTGTACTCTGATGAAGATTTAATTTCCTCATGTTTACCATATCTGAGTAATTGAAATTTCTCATCGTTGAACTTCATATTGTTTTCTGCAGCCCACTGAAAGATTTGGTTGATGTCCGCCTGGAGCTTTGCAGTGTCTGCAATGGAAGACACTGTCATGCAGATTCGGGTGTCATCTGCAAAGGAAGACACGGTGCTGTGGCTGACATCCTTGTCTATGTCGGATATGAGGATGAGGAACAAGATGGGAGCTAGTACTGTGCCTTGTGGAACAGAGCTTTTCACCGTAGCTGCCTCGGACTTTACTCTGTTGACGACTACTCTCTGTGTTCTGTTAGTGAGGAAATTATAGATCCATCGACCGACTTTTCCTGTTATTCCTTTAGCACGCATTTTGTGCGCTATTACGCCATGGTCACACTTGTCGAAGGCTTTTGCAAAGTCTGTATATATTACATCTGCATTCTGGTTGGGTTATTTTAGTAGAATTTGTTATATCAAGGTGTTACAATGTTTTTTGTGTGTACCTGACATTGTCTGCCACTTCTGTTCTGGATGTTATATATTTAGTTTATGTCTAGCTTTTTTTGGTGATAAGTCTTTTTGTGTTTTTTTTTTTGTTCTAGTATAATCCAGTCTGTGCTGTAAGAACATATGTGCACATACATGTATGTGTATATGTGCATGTGTATGTATATACATATATACATGATTATAGGACTTATTCCTACATGTTTTATAATGACTCCGACGTTCTGTTTAGTAGTCGGTATGTTTTTTGTTTCCCTTAAACGGGTTGGGTTTCTTACGGTAGAATTTCGTTATATCAATATGTTAAAATGTTTTTTTTTTTTGTTTATTGTGTGTGTACTGACATTGTCTGTCACGGTTTTTGATTTGCTAATTGTCGGCTTGTATCATGTGTATGTTGTTTTTAAATAAAATATAAAAAAAAAAATATTTCCATAAGCTAGGTTTAAAGATGAGGTAGCATGTAATGTATTCTCTTATATTTTACGTGTAAACTCCATGTTATACAATGTTGTTATGACAGTTGGAATTTCATGGTTGATGCATTATTATTATTGATATTAAATATTGTGGGTGTATATTCTTCCGCTTATACAGGTGTGTGTGTATAGCAATGTAATGTCCATATCTGTTTTCGTATGTACTTTTATATTTTTGTTTTGTTCATGCATCACCAACTTCTGATAAATTCCCATTAAGGTTTAATGAGGTAAGGGTATAACCCTAATTGTTAGGTTACTTAAGGTATTTCTTAGAACGGTGCATGTAAATATTTTTGTCTGCACTGGCATTATTAATTATTGTAAAAGAAGGAGTTTTGTAGGACATGTTGTTGGATGTGTAACTGGTGGTAATATGGCTATCATTCGCTGCCTGACCACGGTAGAGTGAGGTTGTGCTCTGCACCCCTCTGCTGTTTGTAGGCGAGCGCCCTTGTCAGTTACCTGGCTGCAGTGGTGTGAAGTGGTGCTGTCACACCTCGGCTAACAACTTAGGTGCACTGTGATTGTCAAGATGGCGGTTAGTCTGAGACGAAGGATAAATACTGTAGGCATTGAGCTACTTAAAGGAACGATAACGCCCAGTTCTGCGCAAGTCTTATTGCCAAAGATCATCCGGGAGACATATGGCGTACAAAATAGTGACTTGTATGGTGTAGCATTGAACGGAGGACAACGAATTTTCGTCAAACTGCTATCAGCAACGGTTTATGAATCGTTAGTCACCAGGTTTCAGGACGTGAGTCTTAACGTCACACCAGCTGTCACTGTAAGAATGATAGATGTTTCACGGTATTATACGTGGATCAAGTTACGCAACGTTCCCTTTGAGGGGGACGAGGCGGATATAAGGAAAGTTTTTGAGAAGTATGGGACGGTGCATTATGCTCAACATGGTACGTGGGCGGCAGGAGCCTATGCTGGTTTTCCAGAGGGTTCTTTCAACCTCAAAATGACTTTGAGGCACCCAATACCATCCTATATTTATCTACAAGATTTCAGGACGCAGGTAATGGTAATGTACCCAGGACAACGACGTACATGCCGCCTATGTGGTGAGTATGATCACATAGCGGCGACCTGTGACAAGCGAAGACATGTGCCTGGACCTGTGGTGGACGTCGCAGCCCCTGCTTCAAAGGTGGGAGGTGAGGAACAAACATCGGATGGAGGGCGTGGTGTTTTGTGGAGCGAGATAGTGGATCGGGCACACAGGACTGGCGGTGAGTTGGAGTCCCGCCCCCAACTGCCTGATCAGGTGTCGTCTCCTGTGGATAAGGAGGAGCAGCAAGTACAAGAGAAGGTTCTTGAGATTGAGGAGGAATTGATGGAGGTGTTGAAGACGTTGTCACCACCAGAGAGGGACGTTACATCTGAGCGTGGTGTCATTGGAGAATCGTCGCTTCCAGAAAGTCTGAGACATAATTTGGGACGTGATGGTGGTTTGGAGTCATCCATTGAATCATTAAACCATTCTCAGGTGGAGGTGGAGGTTCATCGAGAGGTAACATCTGACCAAGACATGTGTAACATGACTGTCTCGAGAAAGAGGGCGGCTACATCAGATTCTGATGACGTGAAGTGTGATGAGGTGAAGTGTAAAGGTAGTGGTGTAGGTGGTGGTAGCCATGATAGGAGGCACCGGAAGAAGGGGGGAGGGAAAGGAGCACTCTGAAGGTGTCGAACGTAAATTCAAGCTCTGGAGTTGTAAAGAGTGATGAGAGGAAGCAGGGGTGGAAACTTTAATAGGCCTTAGGTGTATGTCTGTAAATGTTAATGGGTTATGTAGTGGTATGAAGAGAGATTGGTTTCGTAATTTTCTGAATAAATTTAGAGTGGATGTTGTGTTCCTGCAGGAGCACAATTTCAAAGAGGGTAGGGTGTTGGAGGTGGCAGGATTTCGAGTAGTTATCCTGCCATCTCCCCGTCTAAAAGGTGGTGTCGGAATTTTAATAAGGGAGACGAGCTCGTTTGTTTTGCAGAGAAGCGAGGGAGGAGGGGGAGGGAGGGTGTTGCGTGTGGATGGGTGGTGGATGGGTAAGTGTGTGTCTTTTGTGAGTGTGTATGCGCCAGCAGAAAATAACATAAAGGTAAAGAATGATTTTGTGTGTGAGGATCTTGTGTTTTTCTTAAGTGCACTGCCAGAGGTGGCGATAGTTGGTGGGGACTGGAATAGTGTAATCAGGGTGGCTGATGTGGACCCAAGAGGGGCTGGATATATGTCTGTGGCTCTTAGGGATTTATTAAGGGATGTTAGGTTATGTGATGCCTTTGGGGGGGCGGTGTGGGAGACTGAATATACGTTTGTTAAGAGTGGATATGCTACGAGACTAGATAGAGTGTACCTTTCTCAGGGAGTGGATGTGAAATCTTTCAGTACTATTGAGGCTACAATGTCAGATCATAGGGCAGTGGTGGTGGAGGTTGGGTGGGGGACGCTCGCGGACATATATAGAAGTTATTGGAAATTAAATATAAGTGTGTTTGGTGATGAGGAGGGGTTGGAGGGGTTTTCAGTCCTATGGAGGGAGCTTAGTGTGGAAGAACAGGGAGTGGATGACATTGTGACATGGTGGGATAGTGTCGCAAAGGAAAGGATTAGAAAGTTTTATGTGAGAGAGGGAAAACATATTAATAATTTATAATATGGACTGGCTAACTATTTAGAGGATAGGTTAAGAGGTTGCTAGGAGGGGGGTGGGTGGGAATAATTTTCCTATGGATGAAATAGCTGAAATAAAGGGAAGGTTGAGGGTGTTGCAAAATGAAAGGTTTCAAGCTGTAAGGATGCAGGCAGGGGTGGAGGAAGTGCTTTGGGGAGACAAACCATCAGCGTGTGTTTTGCGGCATCAAAAGCAAAGGCAGGCAGTGACAGCTATACCATGTTTAGAGGTAACGGAGATGGTTGGGAATTATAGAGTAGGGCAGGAGATACGAACCACGAAGGGGATGTGTGCGTATGCGGAGGCTTGGTACGAGAAGTACTGGAACAGTGGGGGGGTGGGTGACGGGGCGTTGGACAAGGTGTGTACGTATGTGACGTGTAATTTAGGAAATAGTGATCGAAAGGCTTTAGGTGGGACTGTTACGGCAGAGGAAATAGAGAATGCGTTAAGGGGAATGAGGAAGGGGAAAGCTCCCGGTATTGACGGTCTCCCGGTAGAATTTTATTTACAACATTTGGCGTTGATAAAGGAATTTATAGTTAGGTTATTTAATCGTATGAAGGAGAAGGGTAAGTTGGGGGAGAAGCAGGAAACAGCAGTTGTAGTGTTGGTCCCGAAGGTCAAGGGGCAGCCCACCCTTCGGGAGTACCGAGCCATATCACTGATGTGTGCAGACTATAAGGTGTTTGCAAAAATTTTAGGTAATAGTTTCAAATGTGTTCTGGAGAGGGTGGTGTCAAAATCTCAGTTTGGGTTGCCGGGAAGGTCGATGATTGAAGGACATGGGATACTGAGAAGTTTTGTGGAAGCTAAGGGTGGGGGTGGAGGGGCGGCTTTGTTGGCTCTAGATTGGCAGGGAGCATATGATAGAGTGGAAAGGGGAGCTTTGCAGGTTATACTAAGGAGACAGGGTTTTGGGGAGGAAATAGTCGAGTGGGTAAATACGTTGTACAAGGTGGCGAAAATGAGGATACAGATTAATGGGTGTATGGGGAGGGAAATTGCAATGGGAAGAGGCCTTAGACAGGGATGCCCCAATTCCCAAATATTGTTTGTGTGTTTCCAGGACCCCTTTTATAGAATGGTTGACCGTAGCTTATGTACGCCATGTGAGGGAAGTGTGGGGGGTGGGAGGGCCTGGCCGGGGTTAATTGGATATGTTGACGACACCACTGTTCTCATTCGTGAAGGGATGTCAATGGGAGTGTTGGACGAGGTGGTGCAATTATTTGGAAGTGCCACGGGTATGCAGGTAAATAGTGCGAAGTCAAGGGACATGGGGTTGGGTTCTTGGGTGGGGGGTGTGGGGGGTGTGGGGGGAGATGTAATGTTGTTAAAGAATGGGCGGTGTCTTTAAAGATTTGTGGTATTATTTATAGGGATGACATGGTTGCGGTGCGGGAGGAAAACTCGGATAGGTTATTGGAAAGGATCGTGGGGTGTCTAGGTGTTCTGAGACCCCAGCACCTAACTCTGATACAGCGAGTGATAGTCGTGAACATTTTATTGTATAGTAAGGTTTGGCATGTTGCAGCTGTGTTCCCAATTACAGGGACAGCGATTGCGGGGATACTAAGACGGGTGTACAAATTTTTGTGGGGTTCACGTTGTGATTGGTTACGGAGGGAAGTTGTAATGTTACCTGTAAGTCAGGGTGGATTGGGGTTGTTGGATTTGAGACGGAGGGCTAAATGTGTGTTTATTAAATGGGAAGTGTTGCGTGAGGGTGTGAACGCGGGGCGTTTGGGAAGGATACACGACAGGCTGGGTATGTGGTATCGAGGAATGGAGTTGAGGGAATGTGAAATAGTTTTGAGGGCTGTGATGTTGGTTAGGGAACTGAGAAAGGTTCGTATAAGGGTTTTGTGTAGGTTACTTGTAGGTAGTTGCGTTGTCCCAGTGGAGGGTTTGTTCCCAAGAGTATTTGGTTTAGATTTAGTAAAATGAAGTTAAACCCTCGGGCGCGTGAGGTGATGTTTCGTTTTCTGCATGGGATCCTTCCGTCTCGTGAGATATTACGAAACAGACAGGTTGTAGAGGGTGGGGGGTGTGGTATCTGTGGAGGGGATGAGACAGCGTTCCATGTAGTTTACTTTTGTGAAGGGCTAGAGGAGGTTAGGTGCTGGTTAAGTAGGTTGGTACAGAGGGTGGGGGGCCGTGGGGTGTCGGTTTTGCGTGCTCTAAGTCTATATATGGGTGGGTTAGACGAGGGTGTCATAAGAGCTTTAGATTATATCATGGTAGATTATATATATATATATATGTCGTGGGTGATGAGGGGGAGAGGGGATAGTGAAGAGCGAAGGAAGGTTCTTGCGGTAACGTTCTATCGTACGATGTGTCATAACAGAGATTTGTATGGGAGGAGGTGGGATCAGGCTTTCTGAGAGGGGTATAAAATGCTAACGTTAGGGATTCTCGTAAATCTGTGATTGAAAATGAGTGAGTGAAGGGGTTTTCATAGGTTGGAGGGAGTCAGGGGGTAACAGCGGGCTCGCCTCCCTGGGGGGGGTCGTGAGAGTGTTGTGAATGTGGGTTTGGAATGGTTTCCTGGTTTTCATTGAGACTTTATGGCATCCAAGTGTGGATGTAGAGCTCAAGGTCTCGTTATGTTAGATATAACACTTTTCAGAATGTAGGTATAATATAGTAGATTTTTTTATGTATAATTATGATGTGTATCAGTCTTGTATAACATGATTCTTGAGAAATAAGTTCTTTGCGACATGAAGTGTGTTTTAATTTGTATTTATGTTACGTGCTGGGTTTTTGCACGATGAGATATACTTATATACTGTTTTGCATTGTGCATACAGTGCATCTGATTAATGTGATTTTGTGAAAATTTTTGTGTGTACGTGTGTGTGTGTGTGTGGATGTGGGTGTGGGTGTGTGGGTGTGGGTGTGTGTGTGTATATATATAAATATATATCCCTTTCTATTGTATTGAGCCTTTGTCATGGGTCAGACGTTATGTAATACTTTATGTATGCATGATTGATTCTTTTTAAAGTTTATAATTATGGTTTGTACCCTGATACCGGTTTGGTGTTAATGCATGTTCTTGATGTTAAGTTTTAGTCTGTATGGTATACAGACATATCTAGACAGTTTAGTGATGTAGTCCATTTGTGTCTGAGATTTGTATATGGGTGCTGTATTGTTAAAAGAAAATTATTTTGAGTGAAGTATGTGTGGAAATGGTATGTTGCAAATTGTAATGTTGCTACTATAATGATTATTTAAAAAAAAAAATATGGCTATCAGCTATAGTGTTTTTTAAGTACTGGGATTGTGTGATAGAGGATTTTGTTAATATCCCGTATAGTTCTTCTTTTATTAAACTCTTATACATTCTTGTATTTGTTGTAAGTAAATGAGTGGGCAATGAACTGGATTACATGAGAATGTCTTTGTATATAAACTTTCATGTACAATGTAAATAAGTGTGACATTCTTTGGATTATATTGCCTTTTGTGTTATAAGATACTGGTTGTATTTTATGGATATAATAAACCCACCTGTATGTTCAGGTGTGGGTTGTCCTTAGTGTAGTTACATGTATGTGCGGCATTTTTGGGGGGGTATCAAACATTTATAGTTGAACGTGTGTTTCTTATGTATAAGTTTAGTGCTGGGATAGGGAACGTGGAGTTGTTTGTTTTTATTATTTAATGGTTCACATGTCTTTGTTTATGTGACGTATGTATAGGATACATGTATAATGTGTATTGTGTTTTTTAAGTAAAATATAAAAAAAAATACCCGGCCGACCCTCTCGTTCATTACTAACCCCTCCACTTGCGATACTCGACCTAACTGCCCTATAAAAGGGATACTGGAGGCACGCAAACAATATTTGCGATAGAGGGCAACCCTGTCACAAACCCCTTCCCATCTGAATGTTAACACCTAGCCTTCCATTAACCTGTACTCTCATAGATGCTCCCTGATACAATGTTCTCGCCCAAGATATAATTTCCCTCCCGAATCCCTGCCAACGCATGAACCTCCATAACGCATCCCTCTCTACACTATCGTAAGCAACTCGCTAATCCAATGTCAAAACACCCCCACCTCCCAACTATTGGTCATTCGCTGCCTGACTACGGTGGAGTGCAGTTGTGCTCAGCACCCCTCTGCTGTTTTCAGGCGAGCTACCACAGTACATCAACAACCATTGAGTAGTGAGGACGTGCGCTGCTCATTTTGGGATATCAAAATGGCTGAACATACAGTACGGAGAGTAAATACTATCTGCATAGAGCTGGTTCGTGGTACGTTAAGTGGAGATACGATGAACTTACTTCTCCCTAACATCATCAGGGACACATATGGTATCCCCAACGAGGAATTATATGGCGTCGCTCTTAATGGTTTGACAAGAATCTTCGTGAAATTTCTAAGAGCCGGCTTCTACACAAGAATTGTCGAGCAGTACCAGGAACAACGCATGAGTGTGAATTCAGCGATGGATGTTGTGTTACATGATGTTTCTAAGTACTTCACATGGGTGAAGGTATGGAATGTACCCTTCTAGGCCACGGCGTATAGACTACAGGAGTTTTTTCGCAGTTATGGGACAGTGCATTCTGCAACCATGGGGGTATGGAGGGATGGTCCGTATGAAGGAATGCCGGAAGGTTCTTACACCCTTAAAATGTCTTTAACAAGGCCTATACCATCCTATGTAACGATGACCGGTTGTAGAACACAGGTTTATGTGTACTATGCGGGTCAGAGAAAAACATGTCGTCTGTGTAGCTCTTATGAGCACATGGCAGCCCAGTGTCCTAGGAGGCGGGCTCCTCGAATTCTGGAAACGCCGATTGTGATTCAACAGTCGTGTGATTTGGTGCCTGGCTCTGTTGCCTCAGGAGGCCGGAGGCCTGATCTCTGGAGCGAGGAGGTCGACCGGGAGGTGGCGGAGGCGGAGACGTGTGTCACTATCCCAGGGGAGTCGGGG
>NW_027197977.1:0-30000 GCF_038502225.1 Cherax quadricarinatus
TGCTAGATGAGCAGGGGCAACAGGTGATAAGGAAAGATGCTTTGTGCTTCCACTCCCCCGGTGTTCAATCCCTGGCTCTTTAGCTGTTCGCCAAAGGCACTACCACCAGCCTAATTAATGGCACAGTGGGGGAAAAGAATATGGAATAAGATAAAAGATTTGTTCGGGATTTCCCAAGAAAGTCAGTGCATCATCGAGGACTATCTGGCTTATTTCCATTGGAGTCCTTCAGTCTTGCTCTACAGGATGCGACCCACACCAGTCGACTAACATTCAGGTACCAACTTACTTCTAGGTAAAAGGGAACAGTAGGTGTAAGGAAACATATCCAACGGGTTGTGAATGTGTCAACATGCGAATCACTGAAAGGTGAGGAGAATCTTACGATAAGAGTGAGGGAAAAAGATCAGATTTAGCGTTGAGAAATCTGTGGAAAGTTAAAGAGTTTATCACTGACTAAAATACCCGTGGAAGGTATCTGAATATAATGAAGCCAAGACTTTTGAAAGGGTATGAGGTATTGTCTATGAGCATTGCAGCTAGGTGGAGGCTGAAGGTAGTGGAGATATCGTGCTTGAATTCATTGTGTGGTCTGAATATTATGCAGAGAATAATTAATTAAGGGATTAGAAGTTTGACTTGCTGAAATTGTTTGGTATTGTAGAATGGTCAGAGTAAGTCTGGTTGATTAAGATGGTGTATACATTCTGGGTGAATGTAGTTGAGTATAGGGGGTGTCCCAGGAAGAGTTAGGAGGCTGTGAGACGTGGGAGCTTTGGCATGTAGCAAGCATTAGTGAACTTTGATGATGAGGGGAGGAGAGCACTTTCTATATTTTTGAGAGTGTGAACGAGGTTATATCAGTGAAGGAATTAACGGGGGAACTAATTAAACAAAGTTGAGTTTTGGAGGAAGGATGTACTGCGTTTGCCCTATGAAACTTAGGTTGGGATTAAATTAATGGTATACAGTACCGACAAGTTGATGACTAAGACACATATGAAATACTTAGATGGTTTTGGTATGACAGTTTCTCTCGGGAATCAGTGAGTTTTTCACTGTTAAAGATGAGAAGACAGTGTAAAACAAAGGAGGTAATCGGTCACTCAGCCTTGATGGAAGGTGTTCAGATGGAAGGTGTTCAGATGGAAGGTGTTCAGATGGAAGGTGTTCAGATGGAAGGTGTTCAGATGGAAGGTGTTCAGATGGAAGGTGTTCAGATGGAAGGTGTTCAGATGAAATACTTAGATGGTTTTGGTATGACAGTTTCTCTCGGGAATCAGTGAGTTTTTCACTGTTAAAGATGAGAAGACAGTGTAAAACAAAGGAGGTAATCGGTCACTCAGCCTTGATGGAAGGTGTTCAGATGGAAGGTGTTCAGATGGAAGGTGTTCAGATAGAAGGTGTTCAGATGGAAGGTGTTCAGATGGAAGGTGTTCAGATAGAAGGTGTTCAGATAGAAGGTGTTCAGATGGAAGGTGTTCAGATAGAAGGTGTTCAGATGGAAGGTGTTCAGATGGAAGGTGTTCAGATGGAAGGTGTTCAGATAGAAGGTGTTCAGATGGAAGGTGTTCAGATGGAAGGTGTTCAGATGGAAGGTGTTCAGATGGAAGGTGTTCAGATGGAAGGTGTTCAGATGGAAGGTGTTCAGATAGAATGTGTTCAGGTGGAAGGTGTTCAGATGGAAGGTGTTCAGATGGAAGGTGTTCAGATGGAAGGTGTTCAGATGGAAGGTGTTCAGATGGAAGGTGTTCAGATAGAAGGTGTTCAGGTGGAAGGTGTTCAGATAGAAGGTGTTCAGGTGGAAGGTGTTCAGATGGAAGGTGTTCAGGTGGAAGGTGTTCAGATGGAAGGTGTTCAGATAGAAGGTGTTCAGATGGAAGGTGTTCAGATGGAAGGTGTTCAGATGGAAGGTGTTTATAACAGAGGGGCTAAATTTCCCATCTTCCGTTAACATCGTGTATTCTCTGCACTGAATTGTAAAAAGCCGCTGGTTGGCGATACATCTTAGTAAACTTACCCAGAGAGCTTCACATATATTTTCTTCATCATGAAGGTTTGGACAGACGAGGTTAGGTTGATCACTAAATAGTTATGCCTGTGTCATTGTGGAAAGACGGCTGTGGTACGAGAGATGATGATTGTGTTTCTTTTCCCCTTGCATCACCCTGGTTTGGTGGGAAAGAGCAAAGGGTGTTGCCAAGAATAGTTTCATGCAATTTTGTAAGTGCATATTATTTTTTTCTAAGCTCATTCCTGTCACTACAGTAGGGGAAATTTGAGCTTTGCAACACTGTATGCTGGGTAAATGTTGCAGAGTGTCCTCCCCTCTGCTATAAAGACCGAGGGAGCCGGTAGCCGGCACCCCTGCGGTACTTAACCACATACACACACAACCATGTACTCATAAACCCCGAGGCGTGTACACCACACACACACACACACGTACATATTATCATGCACGCACAGACACATACATAAACGTGCACACAACACACATGTGTGTGTGTGTGTATGTGTGTGTGTGTGTGTGTGTGTGTGTGTGTGTGTGTGTGTGTGTGTGTGTGTGTGTGTGTGTGTGTGTGTATGTGTGTGTGTGCATGTGTGTGTACTCACCTAGTTGTACTCACCTAGCTGAGGTTGCAGGGGACGAGTCCAAGCTCCTGGCCCCGCCTCTTCACTGGTCGCTACTAGGTCACTCCCCCTGAACCGTGAGCTTTATCATACCTCTGCTTAAAGCTATGTATGGATCCTGCCTCCACTACATCGCTTCCCAAACTATTCCACTTGCTGACTACTCTGTGGCTGAAGAAATACTTCCTAACATCCCTGTGATTCATCTGTGTCTTCAACTTCCAACTGTGTCCCCTTGTTGCTGTGTCCCATCTCTGGAACATCCTGTCTTTGTTCACCTTGTCAATTCCTCTCAGTATTTTGTATGTCGTTATCATGTCACCCCTATCTCTCCTGTCCTCCAGTGTCGTCAGGTTGATTTCCCTTAACCTCTCCTCATAGGACATACCTCTTAGCTCTGGAACTAGTCTTGTTGCAAACCTTTGCACTTTCTCTAGTTTCTTTACGTGTTTGGCTAGGTGTGGGTTCCAAACTGGTGCCGCATACTCCAATATGGGCCTAACGTACACGGTGTACAGGGTCCTGAATGATTCCTTATTAAGATGTCGGAATGCTGTTCTGAGGTTTGCTAGGCCCCCATATGCTGCAGCAGTTATTTGGTTGATGTGCGCTTCAGGAGATGTGCCTGGTGTTATACTCATCCCAAGATCTTTTTCCTTGAATGAGGTTTGTAGTCTCTGGCCCCTTAGACTGTACTCCGTCTGCGGCCTTCTTTGTCCATCCCCAATCTTCATGACTTTGCACTTGGTGGGGTTGAACTCCAGGAGCCAATTGCTGGACCAGGTCTGCAGCCTGTCCAGATCCCTTTGTAGTTCTGCCTGGTCTTCGATCGAATGAATTTTTCTCATCAACTTCACGTCATCTGCAAACAGATGACGTGAAGTGTGTGTGTGTGTGTGTGTGTGTGTGTGTGTGTGTGTGTGTGTGTGTGTGTGTGTGTGTGTGTGTGTGTGTGTGTGTGTGTGTGTGTGTGTGTGTGTGTGTGTGTGTGTGTGTGTGTGTGTGTGTGTTTGTGTGTGTCTGTGTGTGTGTGTGTGTGTGTGTGTGTGTGTGTGTGTGTGTGTGTGTGTGTGTGTGTGTGTATGTGTGTGTGTGTGTGTGTGTGTGTGTGTATGTGTATGTGTGTGTGTGTGTGTGTATGTGTGTGTGTGTGTGTGTCTGTGTGTGTGTGTGTGTGTGTGTGTGTGTGTATGTGTGTGTGTGTGTGTGTGTGAAGAGTAATTAGGCCTGCCAGAATGACCTTGTTAGCACAGTTACCTGCTGCTGACACTGATTACCGGAAGTGAGCAGGTGTGTGAGCGAGCGTGGCTAGTTTTTAATGAGAGAGAGAATCAGAGAGCGAGAGAAAGTGAGAGAAAGAGAGAGAGAGAAGGGCTAGCAGCTGCTTGTTTGTTAATTAAGCATAAATAACCTACACCACTGCGCAACCACAATTACAAAAGCAACCACCAGAAACTCAACCAAAAAGCAACTTCTACCTCAATAACAGACACAACCACAACCACGGACATCCACAACTGCAACCAGTTCTACAAAAAAACTACGACCACAACAATCACATGTACCTCAACTATAACAACGACACTCGCAACAACAACAACAACAAACACAACCACAACACCAACCAAAAAAAAAGGAAAAGAACATTACAAAGATATTAGCATTCAGGAAGCATTAGACCAGATATTTCTATCCTGGGGAAGTTATTATATGTTTTGTGTTTGGGGAATTGAGGCAGAGAGAGAGAGAGAGAGAGAGAGAGAGAGAGAGAGAGAGAGAGAGAGAGAGAGAGAGAGAGAGAGAGAGAGAGAGAGAGAGAGAGAGAGCCTGGAACGTGTTCGTACAGCATAGTAACTTCGATGAGATGGAGTTAGTTGACTAAACGAAATCGCTGGCCTGTAGATGGCTCCAACTTCATCCTGTTCCCTATTTGTATTTTTAATAGCAATAAAAGACTTTCGAATTAGCTGAGATAACAGGTCTTACTTGGTAAATAAAGGAGAGAGAGAGAGAGAGAGAGAGAGAGAGAGAGAGAGAGAGAGAGAGAGAGAGAGAAGAGAGAGAGTAAAATAGGTTCCTGGGTGTTAGTTGACTGGTTTGGGTCGCATCCTGGGGAAAAACTGACCTAATTTGCCAGAAATGCTCAGCATAACAAGGGACTTTTATATAGTAGTATGTCATTGATGTCAGCTAGGACTGTATACCTTGTACATGTACTTGTAGAAATAAAGATTATTATTATTATTATTAATATTATTATTATTATTATTTTTATTATTATTATTATTATTATTATTATTATTATTATTATTATTATTATTATTATTATTATTATTATTATTATTATTATTATTATTATTATTATTATTATTATTATTATTATTATTATTATTGTACTCACCTAGTTGTACTCACCTAGTTGAGGTTGCGGGGGTCGAGTCCGAGCTCCTGGCCCCGCCTCTTCACTGATCGCTACTAGGTCACTCTCCCTGAGCCGTGAGCTTTATCGTACCTCTGCTTAAAGCTATGTATGGATCCTGCCTCCACTACATCGCTTCCCAAACTATTCCACTTACTGACTACTCTGTGGCTGAAGAAATACTTCCTAACATCCCTGTGATTCATCTGTGTCTTTAGCTTCCAACTGTGTCCCCTTGTTACTGTGTCCAATCTCTGGAACATCCTGTTTTTGTCCACCTTGTCAATTCCTCTCAGTATTTTGTATGTCGTTATCATGTCCCCCCTATCTCTCCTGTCCTCCAGTGTCGTCAGGTTGATTTCCCTTAACCTCTCCTCGTAGGACATACCTCTTAGCTCTGGGACTAGTCTTGTTGCAAACCTTTGCACTTTCTCTAGTTTCTTTACGTGCTTGGCTAGGTGTGGGTTCCAAACTGGTGCCGCATACTCCAATATGGGCCTAACGTATACGGTGTACAGGGTCCTGAACGATTCCTTATTAAGATGTCGGAATGCTGTTCTGAGGTTTGCTAGGCGCCCATATGCTGCAGCAGTTATTTGGTTGATGTGCGCTTCAGGAGATGTGCCTGGTGTTATACTCACCCCAAGATCTTTTTCCTTGAGTGAGGTTTGTAGTCTCTGACCCCCTAGACTGTACTCCGTTTGCGGCCTTCTTTGCCCTTCCCCAATCTTCATGACTTTGCACTTGGTGGGATTGAACTCCAGGAGCCAATTGCTGGACCAGTTCTGCAGCCTGTCCAGATCCCTTTGTAGTTCTGCCTGGTCTTCGATCGAGTGTATTCTTCTCATCAACTTCACGTCATCTGCAAACAGGGACACCTCAGAGTCTATTCCTTCCGTCATGTCGTTCACAAATACCAGAAACAGCACTGGTCCTAGGACTGACCCCTGCGGGACCCCGCTGGTCACAGGTGCCCACTCTGACACCTCGCCACGTACCATGACTCGCTGCTGTCTTCCTGACAAGTATTCCCTGATCCATTGTAGTGCCTTCCCTGTTATCCCTGCTTGGTCCTCCAGTTTTTGCACCAATCTCTTGTGTGGAACTGTGTCAAACGCCTTCTTGCAGTCCAAGAAAATGCAATCCACCCACCCCTCTCTCTCTTGTCTTACTGCTGTCACCATGTCATAGAACTCCAGTAGGTTTGTGACACAGGATTTCCCGTCCCTGAAACCATGCTGGCTGCTGTTGATGAGATCATTCCTTTCTAGGTGTTCCACCACTCTTCTCCTGATAATCTTCTCCATGATTTTGCATACTATACATGTCAGTGACACTGGTCTGTAGTTTAATGCTTCATGTCTGTCTCCTTTTTTAAAGATTGGGACTACATTTGCTGTCTTCCATGCCTCAGGCAATCTCCCTGTTTCGATAGATGTATTGAATATTGTTGTTAGGGGTACACATAGCGCCTCTGCTCCCTCTCTCAATACCCATGGGGAGATGTTATCTGGCCCCATTGCCTTTGAGGTATCTAGCTCACTCAGAAGCCTCTTCACTTCTTCCTCGGTTGTGTGCACTGTGTCCAGCACTTGGTGGTGTGCCCCACCTCTCCGTCTTTCTGGAGTCCCTTCTGTCTCCTCTGTGAACACTTCTTTGAATCTCTTGTTGAGTTCTTCACATACTTCCCGGTCATTTCCTGTTGTCTCTCCTCCTTCCTTCCTTAGCCTGATTACCTGGTCCTTGACTGTTGTTTTCCTCCTGATGTGGCTGTACAACAGTTTCGGGTCAGATTTGGCTTTCGCTGCTATGTCATTTTCATATTGTCTTTGGGCCTCCCTTCTTATCTGTGCATATTCATTTCTGGCTCTACGACTGTTCTCCTTATTCTCCTGGGTCCTTTGCCTTCTATATTTCTTCCATTCCCTAGCACACTTGGTTTTTGCCTCCCTGCACCTTTGGGTAAACCATGGGCTCATCCTGGCTTTTTCATTACTCCTGTTACCCTTGGGTACAAACCTCTCCTCAGCCTCCTTGCATTTTATTGCTACATATTCCATCATCTCATTAACTGGTTTCCCTGCCAGTTCTCTGTCCCACTGAACCCCGTTCAGGTAGTTCCTCATTCCTGTGTAGTCCCCTTTCTTGTAGTTTGGCTTCATTCGTCCTGGCCTTCCTGCTTCTCCCTCCACTTGTAGCTCTACTGTGTATTCGAAGCTTACAACCACATGGTCACTGGCCCCAAGGGGTCTTTCATATGTGATGTCCTCGATATCTGCACTACTGAAGGTGAATACTAAGTCCAGCCTTGCTGGTTCATCCTCTCCTCTCTCTCTTGTAGTGTCCCTTACGTGTTGGTACATGAAGTTCTCCAGTACCACCTCCATCATCTTAGCCCTCCAAGTATCTTGGCCCCCATGTGGGTCCAAGTTCTCCCAATCTATCTCCTTGTGGTTAAAGTCACCCATGATCAGGAGCTTTGCCCTGCATGCATGAGCTCTTCTGGCCACTCTAGCTAGTGTGTCAACCATCGCTCTATTGCTCTCGTCGTACTCTTGCCTTGGCCTCCTGCTGTTCTGTGGTGGGTTATACATCACTGCTATTACCACCTTGGGACCTCCAGAGTGAAGTGTTCCCACTATGTAATCACTTTCTTCTCCGCTATCTTCTCTCTCCAGCTCATCAAAATTCCAGCGATTTTTGATCAGCAACGCCACTCCTCCTGTGACACTGTCTACCACTCTCTGGGCCAAGATGTCGTGACACTGTCTACCACTCTCTGGGCCAAGATGTCGTGACACTGTCTACCACTCTCTGGGACAAGATGTCGTGACACTGTCTACCACTCTCTGGGACAAGATGTCGTGACACTGTCTACCACTCTCTGGGACAAGATGTCGTGACACTGTCTACCACTCTCTGGGCCAAGATGTCGTGACACTGTCTACCACTCTCTGGGCCAAGATGTCGTGACACTGTCTACCACTATCTGGGCCAAGATGTCGTGACACTGTCTACCACTCTCTGGGCCAAGATGTCGTGACACTGTCTACCACTCTCTGGGCCAGGATGTCGTGACGCTGTCTACCACTCTCTGGGCCAAGATGTCGTGACACTGTCTACCACTCTCTGGGCCAAGATGTCGTGACACTGTCTACCACTCTCTGGGCCAAGATGTCGTGACACTGTCTACCACTCTCTGGGCCAAGATGTGACACTGTCTACCACTCTCTGGGCCAAGATGTCGTGACACTGTCTACCACTCTCTGGGCCAAGATGTCGTGACACTGTCTACCACTCTCTGGGCCAAGATGTCGTGACACTGTCTACCACTCTCTGGGCCAAGATGTCGTGACACTGTCTACCACTCTCTGGGCCAAGATGTCGTGACACTGTCTACCACTCTCTGGGCCAACATGTCGTGACACTGTCTACCACTCTCTGGGCCAAGATGTCGTGACACTGTCTACCACTCTCTGGGCCAAGATGTCGTGACACTGTCTACCACTCTCTGGGCCAAGATGTCGTGACACTGTCTACCACTCTCTGGGCCAAGACGTCGTGACACTGTCTACCACTCTCTGGGCCAAGACGTCGTGACACTGTCTACCACTATCTGGGCCAAGATGTCGTGACACTGTCTACCACTCTCTGGGCCAAGATGTCGTGACACTGTCTACCACTCTCTGGGCCAAGATGTCGTGACACTGTCTACCACTCTCTGGGCCAAGATGTGACACTGTCTACCACTCTCTGGGCCAAGATGTGACACTGTCTACCACTCTCTGGGCCAAGACGTCGTGACACTGTCTACCACTCTCTGGGCCAAGACGTCGTGACACTGTCTACCACTCTCTGGGCCAAGATGTGACACTGTCTACCACTCTCTGGGCCAAGACGTCGTGACACTGTCTACCACTCTCTGGGCCAAGATGTCGTGACACTGTCTACCACTCTCTGGGCCAAGATGTGACACTGTCTACCACTCTCTGGGCCAAGATGTGACACTGTCTACCACTCTCTGGGCCAAGATGTCGTGACACTGTCTACCACTCTCTGGGCCAAGATGTGACACTGTCTACCACTCTCTGGGCCAAGATGTCGTGACACTGTCTACCACTCTCTGGGCCAAGATGTGACACTGTCTACCACTCTCTGGGCCAAGATGTGACACTGTCTACCACTCTCTGGGCCAAGATGTCGTGACACTGTCTACCACTCTCTGGGCCAAGATGTGACACTGTCTACCACTCTCTGGGCCAAGATGTCGTGACACTGTCTACCACTCTCTGGGCCAAGATGTCGTGACACTGTCTACCACTCTCTGGGACAAGATGTCGTGACACTGTCTACCACTCTCTGGGCCAAGATGTCGTGACACTGTCTACCACTCTCTGGGCCAAGATGTCGTGACACTGTCTACCACTCTCTGGGCCAAGATGTCGTGACACTGTCTACCACACTGTGGGCCAGGATGTCGTGACACTGTCTACCACTCTGTGGGCCAAGATGTCGTGACACTGTCTACCACTCTCTGGGCCAGGATGTCGTGACACTGTCTACCACTCTGTGGGCCAAGATGTCGTGACACTGTCTACCACTCTCTGGGCCAAGATGTCGTGACACTGTCTACCACTCTCTGGGCCAAGATGTCGTGACACTGTCTACCACTCTCTGGGCCAAGATGTCGTGACGCTGTCTACCACTCTCTGGGCAAAGATGTCGTGACACTGTCTACCACTCTCTGGCCAAGATGTCGTGACACTGTCTACCACTCTCTGGCCAAGATGTCGTGACACTGTCTACCACTCTCTGGGGCAAGATGTCGTGACACTGTCTACAACTCTCTGGCCAAGATGTCGTGACACTGTCTACCACTCTCTGGGACAAGATGTCGTGACACTGTCTACCACTCTCTGGGCCAAGATGTCGTGACACTGTCTACCACTCTCTGGGCCAAGATGTCGTGACACTGTCTACCACTCTCTGGGCCAAGATGTCGTGACACTGTCTACCACTATCTGGGCCAAGATGTCGTGACACTGTCTACCACTCTCTGGGCCAAGATGTCGTGTCACTGTCTACCACTCTCTGGGCCAAGATGTCATGACACTGTCTACCACTCTCTGGGCCAAGATGTTGTGACACTGTCTACCACTCTATGGGCCAAGATGTCGTGACATTGTCTACCACTCTGTGGGCCAAGATGTCGTGGCACTGTCTACCACTCTCTGGGCCAAGATGTCGTGACACTCTCTACCACTCTCTAGGCCAAGATGTCGTGACACTCTCTACCACTCTCTGGGCCAAGATGTCGTGACACTGTCTACCACTCTCTGGGCCAAGAAATCATTTTAAATGTAATCTTTTAATTTAATTAATGGAAATTTGAAAATATAATGTCTTAATATCTGATCTCTCTCATTCTCTCTCTCTCTCTCTCTCTCTCTCTCTCTGTCTGTCTGTCTCTCTCTCTCTCTCTCTCTCTCTCTCTCTCTCTCTCTCTCTCTCTCTCTCTCTCTCTCTCTCTCTCTCTCTCTCTCTCTCTCTCTCTCTATCTCTTTCTCTCTCTCTCTCTCCCTCTCTCTCTGTCTCTCTCTCTCTGTCTGTCTGTCTGTCTCTCTCTCTCTCTCTCTCTCTCTCTCTCTCTCTCTCTCTCTCTCTCTCTCTCTCTCTCTCTCTCTCTCTCTCTCTCTCTCTTTCTCTCTCTCTCTTTCTGTCACTAAAAGTAAAATGGGCACCACAAACAACACACCACAAACAACACACCACAAACAACACACCACAAACAACACACCACAAACAACACACCACAAACAACACACCACAAACAACTCACCACAGATAACACACCACAAACAACTCAACAAACACCACACAACAAACACAAGAAGAAGAAGAAGAAGAAGAAGAAGAAAGAAGAAGAAGAAGAAGAAGAAGAAGAAGAAGAAGAAGAAGAAGAAGAAGAACAACAACAACAACAACAACAACAACAACAACAACAATAAAAAATAAGTAAACTGAATGTTGTTATTGCTATATGTTAAAAGGCGATACATAAAGGATGAGACAGAAGACACATACGTAACGTAAGGATACATAATAACGGATTTATTCCGCCACTAACATATATTTTAAATAAAGTAGGAATAGGTGAATTAAGGCAGGGGAACGAGTAGGCGGTGATCGCAGGCTGGCGTCACCTCAACGCTACGTCTGGTCTGTGTAGCAGACCAGACGTAGCCTTGAGGTTACTCTGCTACGTCTGGTCTGTGTAACAGACCAGGCGTAGCCTTGAGGTTACTCTGCTACGTCTGGTCTGTGTAACAGACCAGGCGTAGCCTTGAGGTTACTCTGCTACGTCTGGTCTGTTACACAGACCAGACGTAGCAGAGTAACATCTCTTTTCTGTGTACAACTATAGTTATTCTCTTTAAAATGTATTTTTTATTGATATTTCCCATAAGACATAATGAAATCCAATTAATCCATTCCAGACACCCAAAAATATTAAAAAAAAATACATTTTATAGTGAATAACCATAGTTTTACATGCAGAAAAGGGATGATGAAATTCGAGGTCTGTACTTCTTCAAGTCTTGGGTCATCATCAAGGCTGAGGGACTGATCTCCTGAGGCTGCTTCGTCGTGTTTGGGGACACTGAAGTTGCCCAGGATCTGAATGAACGTTAGAAAACAGAATAATATTAATTTTTGTGTTATTTTTTTTCGAATTTTCTTTCGTTTAGGCATGTTGAAAACCAGAATTCTGTTGATGTAAGAGTTTATCAACTGGTTTATGAGGTTCGTAAGACATATGTGCAAGAGTTGGGAATCTTTATTGCCAGATGGTTTCTCATGCTCAGCTGGGTTCTTCGTCGAATAAAAAGGTAACTGTTACACGTGTCTTACTCATCTATTACTCTGAATTGCGTTCTATTAATGTAATTAAACTACTGTGTGAACTTGAAGAGAGGCTGCATATTAGTTTAAAAAAGATACACTGGGGATGGAAAGAAAGGTGTTTTTCAATGGCCCGTTAGAACATCTGTACACTGGTCCAACACTGACATCTTTGAGGTTACCTGTGTGGTGGCCAAGAGAGGTAGCACACTGTACACTGATCCAACACTGACACCTTTCAAGTTACCTGTGTGGTGGCCTAGGCAGGAAGCACACTGTACACTGATCCAACACTGACATTTATATATATATATATATATATTTTTTTTTTTTTTTTTTTATTATCACACCGGCCGATTCCCACCAAGGCAGGGTGGCCCGAAAAAGAAAAACTTTCACCATCATTCACTCCATCACTGTCTTGCCAGAAGGGTGCTTTACACTACAGTTTTTAAACTGCAACATTAACACCCCTCCTTCAGAGTGCAGGCACTGTACTTCCCATCTCCAGGACTCAAGTCCGGCCTGCCGGTTTCCCTGAATCCCTTCATAAATGTTACTTTGCTCACACTCCAACAGCACGTCAAGTATTAAAAACCATTTGTCTCCATTCACTCCTATCAAACACGCTCACGCATGCCTGCTGGAAGTCCAAGCCCCTCGCACACAAAACCTCCTTTACCCCCTCCCTCCAACCCTTCCTAGGCCGACCCCTACCCCGCCTTCCTTCCACTACAGACTGATACACTCTTGAAGTCATTCTGTTTCGCTCCATTCTCTCTACATGTCCGAACCACCTCAACAACCCTTCCTCAGCCCTCTGGACAACAGTTTTGGTAATCCCGCACCTCCTCCTAACTTCCAAACTACGAATTCTCTGCATTATATTCACACCACACATTGCCCTCAGACATGACATCTCCACTGCCTCCAGCCTTCTCCTCGCTGCAACATTCATCACCCACGCTTCACACCCATATAAGAGCGTTGGTAAAACTATACTCTCATACATTCCCCTCTTTGCCTCCAAGGACAAAGTTCTTTGTCTCCACAGACTCCTAAGTGCACCACTCACTCTTTTTCCCTCATCAATTCTATGATTCACCTCATCTTTCATAGACCCATCCGCTGACACGTCCACTCCCAAATATCTGAATACGTTCACCTCCTCCATACTCTCTCCCTCCAATCTGATATTCAATCTTTCATCACCTAATCTTTTTGTTATCCTCATAACCTTACTCTTTCCTGTATTCACCTTTAATTTTCTTCTTTTGCACACCCTACCAAATTCATCCACCAATCTCTGCAACTTCTCTTCAGAATCTCCCAAGAGCACAGTGTCATCAGCAAAGAGCAGCTGTGACAACTCCCACTTTGTGTGTGATTCTTTATCTTTTAACTCCACGCCTCTTGCCAAGACCCTCGCATTTACTTCTCTTACAACCCCATCTATAAATATATTAAACAACCACGGTGACATCACACATCCTTGTCTAAGGCCTACTTTTACTGGGAAAAAATTTCCCTCTTTCCTACATACTCTAACTTGAGCCTCACTATCCTCGTAAAAACTCTTCACTGCTTTCAGTAACCTACCTCCTACACCATACACTTGCAACATCTGCCACATTGCCCCCCTATCCACCCTGTCATACGCCTTTTCCAAATCCATAAATGCCACAAAGACCTCTTTAGCCTTATCTAAATACTGTTCACTTATATGTTTCACTGTAAACACCTGGTCCACACACCCCCTACCTTTCCTAAAGCCTCCTTGTTCATCTGCTATCCTATTCTCCGTCTTACTCTTAATTCTTTCAATTATAACTCTACCATACACTTTACCAGGTACACTCAACAGACTTATCCCCCTATAATTTTTGCACTCTCTTTTATCCCCTTTGCCTTTATACAAAGGAACTATGCATGCTCTCTGCCAATCCCTAGGTACCTTACCCTCTTCCATACATTTATTAAATAATTGCACCAACCACTCCAAAACTATATCCCCACCTGCTTTTAACATTTCTATCTTTATCCCATCAATCCCGGCTGCCTTACCCCCTTTCATTTTACCTACTGCCTCACGAACTTCCCCCACACTCACAACTGGCTCTTCCTCACTCCTACAAGATGTTATTCCTCCTTGCCCTATACACGAAATCACAGCTTCCCTATCTTCATCAACATTTAACAATTCCTCAAAATATTCCTTCCATCTTCCCAATACCTCTAACTCTCCATTTAATAACTCTCCTCTCCTATTTTTAACTGACAAATCCATTTGTTCTCTAGGCTTTCTTAACTTGTTAATCTCACTCCAAAACTTTTTCTTATTTTCAACAAAATTTGTTGATAACATCTCACCCACTCTCTCATTTGCTCTCTTTTTACATTGCTTCACCACTCTCTTAACTTCTCTCTTTTTCTCCATATACTCTTCCCTCCTTGCATCACTTCTACTTTGTAAAAACTTCTCATATGCTAACTTTTTCTCCCTTACTACTCTCTTTACATCATCATTCCACCAATCGCTCCTCTTCCCTCCTGCACCCACTTTCCTGTAACCACAAACTTCTGCTGAACACTCTAACACTACATTTTTAAACCTACCCCATACCTCTTCGACCCCATTGCCTATGCTCTCATTAGCCCATCTATCCTCCAATAGCTGTTTATATCTTACCCTAACTGCCTCCTCTTTTAGTTTATAAACCTTCACCTCTCTCTTCCCTGATGCTTCTATTCTCCTTGTATCCCATCTACCTTTTACTCTCAGTGTAGCTACAACTAGAAAGTGATCTGATATATCTGTGGCCCCTCTATAAACATGTACATCCTGAAGTCTACTCAACAGTCTTTTATCTACCAATACATAATCCAACAAACTACTGTCATTTCGCCCTACATCATATCGTGTATACTTATTTATCCTCTTTTTCTTAAAATATGTATTACCTATAACTAAACCCCTTTCTATACAAAGTTCAATCAAAGGGCTCCCATTATCATTTACACCTGGCACCCCAAACTTACCTACCACACCCTCTCTAAAAGTTTCTCCTACTTTAGCATTCAAGTCCCCTACCACAATTACTCTCTCACTTGGTTCAAAGGCTCCTATACATTCACTTAACATCTCCCAAAATCTCTCTCTCTCCTCTGCATTCCTCTCTTCTCCAGGTGCATACACGCTTATTATGACCCACTTCTCGCATCCAACCTTTACTTTAATCCACATAATTCTTGAATTTACACATTCATATTCTCTTTTCTCCTTCCATAACTGATCATTTAACATTACTGCTACCCCTTCCTTTGCTCTAACTCTCTCAGATACTCCAGATTTAATCCCATTTATTTCCCCCCACTGAAACTCTCCTACCCCCTTCAGCTTTGTTTCGCTTAGGGCCAGGACATCCAACTTCTTTTCATTCATAACATCAGCAATCATCATTATATATATTATATATATATATTATATATATATATTATATATATATATATTATATATCTATTATATATATATATATATATATATATTGTAGGGGGATAAGTATGGTAGAGTTATTATTGAAAGAATTAAGAGTAAGACGGAGAATAGGATAGCAGATGAACAAGGAGGCTTTAGGAAAGGTAGGGGGTGTGTGGACCAGGTGTTTACAGTGAAACATATAAGTGAACAGTATTTAGATAAGGCTAAAGAGGTCTTTGTGGCATTTATGGATTTGGAAAAGGCGTATGACAGGGTGGATAGGGGGGCAATGTGGCAGATGTTGCAGGTGTATGGTGTAGGAGGTAGGTTACTGAAAGCAGTGAAGAGTTTTTATGAGGATAGTGAGGCTCAAGTTAGAGTATGTAGGAAAGAGGGAAATTATTTCCCAGTAAAAGTAGGCCTTAGACAAGGATGTGTGATGTCACCGTGGTTGTTTAATATATTTATAGATGGGGTTGTAAGAGAAGTAAATGCGAGGGTCTTGGCAAGAGGCGTGGAGTTAAAAGATAAAGAATCACACATAAAGTGGGAGTTGTCACAGTTGCTCTTTGCTGATGACACTGTGCTCTTGGGAGATTCTGAAGAGAAGTTGCAGAGATTGGTGGATGAATTTGGTAGGGTGTGCAAAAGAAGAAAATTAAAAGTGAATACAGGAAAGAGTAAGGTTATGAGGATAACAAAAAGATTAGGTGATGAAAGATTGGATATCAGATTGGAGGGAGAGAGTATGGAGGAGGTGAATGTATTCAGATATTTGGGAGTGGACGTGTCAGCGGATGGGTCTATGAAAGATGAGGTGAATCATAGAATTGATGAGGGGAAAAGGGTGAGTGGTGCACTTAGGAGTCTGTGGAGACAAAGAACTTTGTCCTTGGAGGCAAAGAGGGGAATGTATGAGAGTATAGTTTTACCAACGCTCTTATATGGGTGTGAAGCATGGGTGATGAATGTTGCAGCGAGGAGAAGGCTGGAGGCAGTGGAGATGTCATGTCTGAGGGCAATGTGTGGTGTGAATATAATGCAGAGAATTCGTAGTTTGGAAGTTAGGAGGAGGTGCGGGATTACCAAAACTGTTGTCCAGAGGGCTGAGGAAGGGTTGTTGAGGTGGTTCGGACATGTAGAGAGAATGGAGCGAAACAGAGTGACTTCAAGAGTGTATCAGTCTGTAGTGGAAGGAAGGCGGGGTAGGGGTCGGCCTAGGAAAGGTTGGAGGGAGGGGGTAAAGGAGGTTTTGTGTGCGAGGGGCTTGGACTTCCAGCAGGCATGCGTGAGCGTGTTTGATAGGAGTGAATGGAGACAAATGGTTTTTAATACTTGACGTGCTGTTGGAGTGTGAGCAAAGTAACATTTATGAAGGGGTTCAGGGAAACCGGCAGGCCGGACTTGAGTCCTGGAGATGGGAAGTACAGTGCCTGCACTCTGAAGGAGGGGTGTTAATGTTGCAGTTTAAAAACTGTAGTGTAAAGCACCCTTCTGGCAAGACAGTGATGGAGTGAATGATGGTGAAAGTTTTTCTTTTTCGGGCCACCCTGCCTTGGTGGGAATCGGCCAGTGTGATAATAAAAAATATATATATATATATATATATATATATATATATATATATATATATATATATATATATATATATATATATATATATATATATATATATATTGCTACGTTCCCCATTCCCATCCTGGGGTTAAATGATTTCAGTGGCGCATAATGGGTCTTGGTACCTGGTCACAACTTTTGATAAATCACAAAGGCAGTAGAACGGACAAGAAAGTAAGATGTATACTCTTGTATCTTCTTTCCTGGAAGACATAATGGCTGCGCTCAGAGATCTGCCGATCCTGGAAAGCAATTGGGAATATTTCCCTTCAGCTTGGCTCAACCGGAAGATAAATGGGAATATTTCAATTAAGTCTCTCGATCTAGAGAGAAGATTGGTAAAGCTTTCGTTCTGTCTGCTGTCACTGGGAGACAAATGGGTATCTCTCCATTCTGCGTCTGTCTCCTGGAAGGACGCCTGGAGGTAATTGTCTCCAGATCACCGCCCCTGGAAAACAATCTTCTGATCATGGAAATAATTTCTATACACCTGACGATACTGAAAGTCGATTGGATGTATTTCGCCTCTCTCTCTTTTTTTTTTTTTTACACAGGGTTTGAGAAGGTTAAGGATCCCTAGCTTTATTGACAAGCTCTCTCTCTCTCTCTCTCTCTCTCTCTCTCTCTCTCTCTCTCTCGCTCTCTCTCTCTCTCTCTCTCTCTCTCTCTCTCTCCCTCCCCCCCTCCCTCCCTCTCCCTCTCTCTCTCCCCCACTGGAAGATACGCTAAGAGTCATTAACGTTACACACTAGTTTCTTCCAGTAGGGCCACAGATAAGGTAACACCCTGATGAGACACTGCAACACCCACAGAAAAAATAATACAATCGACAGATACAGTAACACCATCGACATGTACAGTAACACCTATAAATACAGTAACCCCATCAATAGATACAATAGCAAAATCCACACACACACACACACACACACACACACACACACACACACACACACACAGACACACACACACACACACACACACACTCACACACACACACACACACACACACACACACACACACACACACACACACACACACACACACACACACACACACACACACACACACACACACACACACACACACACACACACACACACACACACACACATATGTATATGTATATATATATTGTATCGCATCGGACGCAGATAGCACAATCTATATTATGCAGATTATAGCGGGAAACTTTAATAGAGCTGCTATATTGTACTGAGCAGCTGATTAAAAAGAGGCGTAACCTGGCGGTGGAAAATGTTGCAAGTGTTTTGAGAGGTGATCAACGTTGCATAATGAACTGTGGATGTAAACTCCCGTAATTGTGACTCGAACATTTTGTGCCGCGCCCCGTGTCAGGTATACAGGCGTACACGCACGCACGTACATGCTAATACCCCTACACATACATACGTATACATGCGCATACACACCGTTTTCAGAATAGGTACGACAGAGATCACGCAGCTGGAGAAAAAGAAACCAGTAGTGGCCTATGGAGAGGCCGGGCCTCTCCATAGGCCCAAAACAACGTATAAGTGATTATATCTTGGGAAGTATACATACGAACATATGCAAATACAGGTGGATATATACGGTTATATGTACCCATACGAACATACACAAATTCAAACATACACAAACAATTAAAAAGATACAAAGATTTGCAACATAGCAAGACAATTACACACACACACACACACACACACACACACACACACACAAGGCTGACCCCTAGCGGGCAGTATCCATCGCCTCCAATTAACAGAACCCCGGGCCAAGGCAGTGATAAACAGCACAGGTCTACAAGGGTGAAATTCAATTACGAAAAACTGTACGTTTCAGCTTAGTGACCAAGACCTCTTGGGAGCTTCTTGAAGAAGCTCAAGCAATTGGTAAGAAGACCTCAACGTTTACGTCATGCATTAAAAGTTTATAATTAAAATTTAGAACTTTAGATAAGAAAATCTTGAATTCAAAAAAAAAAAATAAAAATTGAAACTGTAAAACGTTTTTGAAAGACGAATTAAAATTTCTTTATGAAATTTCGTAATTTTACATATATAATTTCACTGTGAAATTTTGAAGGTCAAACTATTATAAATAATTTTTTGTATGTGCAAAGTTTATGTCTTAAGTGGAAGTTAAAACTATTCGACTTTGTCTGTGTTTCTCTGTGTCTGAATTTGTCTGCCTTCTGACTGCTGATGTCTGTCTGTGTCTTTAAAAGTCATTGTGACAGAGAAAGAAAGAGAGAGACAGCCAACCAGTCAGTCAATCATCCTTCCAGTCATCCATCCAGTCAGCCAGCTAGCCAGTCAACTAGCCAGTCAGTCAGTCATTCTGCGAGCCAGGAACCTAGTCAGCAAGTCAGCCAGCCACTCAGCTAGTCATCCAGTCAGCAAGCCAGCCAACAAGCTAGTCAGCCAGTCAGCCAGTCAGTCAGTCAGTCAGTCAGTCATCTTGCCAGGCAGCCAGTCAGAAAACCAGCCAGTCAGCTAGTCAGCATGTCAGTATGCCAGGCAACCAGCCAGTCAGCCAGTCAGCAAGCCAGGCAGCCAGCCAGCCAGCCAGCCAGCCACTGCGCCCCACATTATATCGTCCCCACAAGACTTAACAACCACTGTAAAAGTCCTAGCCAGCGGCCTCTTTGTTTACGAACAAATCGAGCTCACATAACCAGGGGTTGTGTCCCTCTCTGCTGATCGCCAGGCGAACCATCGCTAGCCAGGCGCACTGTTACCCGCCTAGTTGGTCGCCAGGCGCACTTTCGCCAGCCTAACTGATCGCCAGGCGCACTTTCGCCAGCTTATCTGATCGCCAGACGTACTTTCGCCAGCTTAACTGATCGCCAGCTTAGTTGAACGCCAGCTTAGCTATTCGCCAGCTTAGCTGATCGCCAGGCGAGCTATCGCCAACCTTTAAGAGTCAAGACTAAGCATTGTGCCTTTCAGTGAGAAATTCAGCTCGCGTTCCTTTGGTATTGTATCTCACATGTGACCTCCAGCAGGTGAATGGGTCATTACGAGATCTTTAACGAGGGTGACCTAACGAGCAATTTGCTCTCAGGGGTAGGAGAGGCAGTTTAATTCGGCGAACGTTTGCGTGATGGTGTATAATAGTGCTGTGTATCGTCTGTAAGAACCCGAGTACAGTGTGATATTCTACACGCTAGGTATACATACACTGTGCCGAGACCTACACTCAGTCCAGTGTAAGTTAGCAGTGTGGTGCTGCTGTTCATATATATATATATATATATATATATATATATATATATATATATATATATATATATATATATGTATGTATATATATCCATGGGGAAGTGGAACAGAATTTTTTCTCCGAAAGCCATGCGTGTCGTAAAAGGGAACTAAAATGCCGCGAGCAAGAGGCTAGTAACCCCTTTCTCCTGTATACATTACTAAAGTTAAAAGGAAAAACTTTTGTTTTTCTTTTTGGGTCACCCTGCCTAGGTGGGATACGGTCGGTTTGTTGAAAGAAAAAGCTATATATATATATATATACATTACATTCACATGTAGTCCATACTCTCTCTCTCTCTCTCTCTCTCTCTCTCTCTCTCTTTAATTATCACTTGTCATCACAATCTCAGTCAGACAAAACACATAAATTATCATTTATTTAAGCATCTATTACAGAATTCATTGTAATTTAATAGGATGGAATCAGAGAAATCAATTTGTCAGATAAATTGGTCAGATGTGGGTCTAATTGGTATAATTAGACGTAATTGACAGGATTGACCTGTAATTAGCAGGCTTTTCTGTGACCTGGTGCCGTGACCTGTGGTTGTGACCTGGAAAGATGACCTGTGATCGTGACCTGGAAAGATGACATGTAGTCGTGACCTGGGAAGATGACTGAGATCATGTCCTCGAATTATGACCTGTGGTCATGATCTGAGATCATGAACTGGGATTATGACTTGGAATCATGACCTGGGCTCATGACCTGGCATCATGACCTGGATCATGACCTGGGATCATGACCTGGGATCATGACCTGGAATTATGACCTGAAATTATGACCTGGGATCATGACCTGGGATCATGATCTGGAATCATAACCTACAATCGTGACCTGGAATCGTGACCTGAGATCATGACCTTTGATCATGATATGGGATCATGACCTTGAATCATGACCTGGAATTATGACCTGGAATTATGACCTGGGATCATGTCCTGGAATCATGACCTGGAAAATTTTAATCGATCAATCACCCACAACTGACTGTGCTTCTTCCTATTGGCTGGCACTCGATTCTTATCCTCGGGAAGCCTTCCTATTGGCTGGCACTCCATTCTTGTCCTCAGGAAGCTTTCCCATTGGCTGGAACTTAATTCTTGTCTTCAGAAGGCCTTCCTATTGGTTGGCATTTAATTCTTGTATAATGGAGCCTTCCTATTGGCTGATTTTTTCCAACGGCTGTTCCAGAGCCTTTCAATTGGGTGATATTGTTGAAGGATTGACAAATAGGCTTCCTATTGGCTATCATAATCCCAAGATTCTGAGGGAGCCTTCCCATTGGCTGATAATCTCTTCAAACGCTTATTATTAAAATTATAATTGTTTGAAGAAGCAATCAATGATAATTATAATTATAATGATAATTATAATAATAACTATCAATAATTTTATTATTTGCTACTGTAAACAATGGAAATTATTGATAATTATTGTTTTCATCGTCAGCTGACGGGAATCACAATAAAATAATTCCGCTATTTATTTTTCTAAGGTTATAAATTGATATATTTTCTTTTGATTTATATTTTTTTACGTCAAGAGAATTAGAAAATATACGAAAAAACTTTAGAGTTGTGAGGTAAGTTATATGTATCAGCAACATGTCTCCCTGTACACGCTCCCCTTTCTGGTCAACTTTTGCAAATTACGGAAAATGCTTAACTCAGCGGGTTTGGTGCAGTTGATGAGGGAGAGAGGGAGTTTCACCCCCAACCCCTTCATCCCACTCACTCTCCCTCCCCTCTTATTCTCCCTTCCCCCTGGTTCACCCCACAGGTCCCTCTCCGACCTTCTCTCTCTGTCTGTCTGTCTCTTTCTCTCTCTCTCTCTCTCTCTCTCTTCCCGGTCCTAAACAACGCTGGACAGAATATAGCCACGTTGGGTCATACACTGATTGCCTTTCTATAATCTACATTTATAGACACACGCTGGTGTGTGTGTGTGTGTGTGTGTGTGTGTGTGTGTGTGTGTGTGTGTGTGTGTGTGTGTGTGTGTGTGTGTGTGTGTGTGTGTGTGTGTTTGTGAGTGTGTGTGCGTGTGTGTGTGTGTGTGTGTCTTTGTACGTGCTGTCTTTGTCTTTGTACGTGCTGTGTTTCCCTGCTCCAAGAGTTTTATCGTACCTTTTCTTAAAGCTATGTATGGATCCCGCCTCAGTTACATTACTCTCCACATTGTTCTTCTTCCTGACAACTCTATGACTGAAATAATACTTCCTAACATCCCTGTGACTCATCTGAGTCATCAACTTCCAGTTGTAACCTCTTGTTTCTGTGTCCCCTCCCTAGAACATCCTGTCTTTGTCCACCTTGTCCATTCCGCGCAGTATTTTATGTCGTTATCATGTCTCCCCTGACCCTCCTGTTCTCCAGTGTCGTAAGGCCGATTTCCCTTAACCTTTCTTCATAGGACATTCCCCTTAACTCTGGAACTTACCTTGTCGCAAACCTTTGCACTTTCTCTAATTTCTTGACGTGCTTGATCAAGTGCGGGTTCCAAACAGGTGCTGCATACTCCAGTATGGGCCTGACGTACACGGTTTTGAACGATTCCTTACTAAGGTATCGGAACACTGTTCTCAGGTTTGCCAGGCGCCCATATGCTGCAGCAGTTATCTGGTTGATGTGTGCTTCCGGAGACGTACTCACCCCAATGTTTGCAGTCTTTGGCCAGCTAGCTTATACTCCGTCTGCGGTCTTCTTTGCCCTTCCCCGATCTTCATGACTTTGCAATTGGAGGGGTTAAATTCGAGAAGCCAGTTGCTGGACCAGATGTCCAACCTGTCCAGGTCTCTTTGAAGTCCTGCTTGATCCTCATCTGATTTAATTCTCCTCATTAACTTCACATCATCTGCGAACAGGGACACTTCTGAATCTAACCCTTCCATCATGTCATTCACATATACCAAAAACATCACAGGTCCTAGGATTGATCCCTGTGGAACCCCGTTTGTCCCGGGCGCCCACTCTGACACCTCGACACGTACCATGATTCGTTGTTGCCTCCCTGTCAGGTATTCTCTGATCCATTGCAGTGCTTTTCCTGTTATGTGTGCCTGATCCTCTAGCTTTTACAGTAATCTCTTGTGAGGAACTGTGTCGAAGGCCTTCTTGCAGTCCGAGAAAATGCAGTCTATCCACCCCTCTCTCTATTGTCTTACTTCTGTCACCTTGTCATAAAACTCCAGTAGGTTCGTGTGTGTGTGTGTGTGTGTGTGTGTGTGTGTGTGTGTGTGTGTGTGTGTGTGTGTGTGTGTGTGTGTGTGAGTAAGTGTATGTGTGTGCGTGTGTGTGTGTGTGTGTGTGTGTATGTGTGTGTGTGTGTGTGTGTAAGTGTATGTGTGTGTGTGTGTGTGTGTGTGTGTGTGTGTGTGTGTGTGTGTGTGTGTGTGTGTGTGTGTGTGTGTGTGTGTGTGTGTGTGTGTTTGTATGTGTGTGTTTGTGTGTGTGTGGGCGGGTGCACCTAGGTGTTGCAGATGTTAGTGTACCACAGACACCACGCACACAGACGTTGTCTGGGTTAATGGGGCTTCAGGCTCCCTAGCGCGTCCTTTACGTGGGTAGTGGTAACAGAGAATGAAAGAGAATGCTGGATGTCGCTGTGTAAATTAAATTTAACTATGAAAGATTCAGTGGTTGCTTTGAGCTGACGAGCTTTTCATGTGTGTTTTGAACAGTAATGGGTTATTTTCCTGTCACACAATTGTAAGTCTTATCAAATATTTTATCAGTCTATCTGTATTTCCCTAGAACACACCCACACACACACACACACACACACACACACACACACACACACACACACACACACACACACACACACACACACATACACACACACACACACACACACATAGTTTATATAGTTTAGATGGCCAAAGGCTGCAAACCTCACTCAAGGAAAAAGATCTGGGGGTGAGTATAACACCGAGCATATCTCCTGAGGCGCACATCAATCAGATAACTGCTGCAGCATACGGGCGCCTGGCAAACCTACGGATAGCATTCCGATACCTCAGTAAGGAGTCGTTTAAGACTCTGTATACCATTTATGTAAGGCCCATACTGGAGTATGCAGCACCAGTTTGGAATCCACACGTAGTCAAGCACGTCAAGAAATTAGAGAAAGTGCAAAGGTCTGCAACAAGACTAGTCCCAGAGCTACGGGGATTGTCCTACGAAGAAAGGTTGAGGGAAATCGGCCTGACGACACTGGAGGACAGGAGGGTCAGGGGAGACATGATAACGACATATAAAATACTGCGCGGAATAGACAAGGTGGACAAAGACGGGATGTTCCAGAGAAGGGACACAGACACAAGAGGTCACAATTGGAAGTTGAAGACTCAGATGAATCAAAGGGATGTTAGGAAGTATTTCTTCAGTCATAGAGTAGTCAGGCCGTGGAATAGCCTAGAAAGTGACGTAGTGGAGGCGGGAACCATACATAGTTTTAAGGCGAGGTATGATAGAGCTCATGGGGCAGGGAGAGAGAGGACCTAGTAGCAATCAGCGAAGAGAGGGGGCCAGGAGCTGTGAATCGACCCCTGCAACCACAAATAGGTGTGTACAAATAGGTGAGTACACACACACACACACTAAATAGGTCATGTCTATTGACGAGTGCCTTTTGACAACTTGTTACTATCTCTTTCTCCCTAATGTCTTTACTTTCCATAGCTGTAATGATGCGATGCTTCCTATCAAGAAGACACTAATAACAGTCGCGTTGTAAATACCGCTTTAGGCCAAACATCTTATCTAACACAACACGACACTTCAGTGGCTAATGAACTCAAAATTTCCTCCTTTGAATTACTGAATGAAACTAAAGTCAGGAACAAGGATGGAAATAATAAAAAAATGGTGAAAATGATGCAGCAACCAATCAAAAGTTATTAATCCTAACAATAATGAGACAGGATCTCAATTAATGTTATTGGGTAATGTATTTGTGTAGGGAAGCAGAGACCAAAAATGGCAGCATGTAAGTGAACAGAGACCAAAAAAAGGCAGTATATAAGTAAACAGAGACCAAAAAGGGCAGTATATAAGTAAACAGAGACCAAAAAGGGCAGTATATAAGTAAACAGAGACAAAAAAAGGGCTGTGTACAAGTAAACAGAGACAAAACAGCAGTGTTGAGGTACAGAGACATTAAAAGGCGGTGTATTTTAGAGACAATAAATGGCAGTGTATAAGTAAACAGAGACAATACAAGACAGCAAATAGGTAAACAAAGACAATAAGAAATAGTGAATAGGTAAACAGAGACAATACAAGACAGTATATAGCTAAAGAGAGACAATACGAGACAATACAAAGTTAAACCGAGATCAAGAGGCAGACACCTCGTCCCTGGAATTTCACAGCAATAAGCGGACGATGCTGGAATATCAAGCAGCGGGTGGAAGATCAGCTTGCAGGCCTGGAGTATATCAGGACTCGTGGGTGATAGTGAAAACATGAAAATGGTGATGCGGTATACCGAAATAATGTCTGGAAAAACACGCCCTCCGTCCCTCTCTCTCTCTCTCTCTCTCTTTCTCTTGGTCTGGAATGAAACATAGGCTGGAATCTGGAACAAGGGGTCCGGAATGATATCTGGATTGTGTCCCACAAAAAGTGCGTTGCAGGCCCAGAAATGGGGAAGCTCAGGGTGATGAATTGATGGCCATCATGAACATGGCCCTATTGTGAGACCTCAGGAGTACATCGGTGTCGTAGAGGCCAGACACTGGTATTTCAGAATAACCACTTGATGGCCTGAAATCTCAACATTTCTAGTGTGTGGTCTATAACTTGTTATTGGGTAAACGTTTTGCCCATCAGGGATTTTATGGAGCAATAGTCCCTATAGAATGAAATGTCTTTTCACTAAAAATTCCTTCATAAACACATTGAGTTTTGACGACTCACTAGCCATGGATTCAAGCCTTCACCCATTCCCCAGTTTTTTCGTGTCTCATTAGGGTTCTCATCGGCATATTCTATTAACACGCAGCATTTCTTCAGGATAATTCTTGTGATCCAGATATCAACGTCTCAGAATCAGAGACGCGGTGAGAGAAATTAGAATACTTGATGGAAAACACAAATGTGCGTGTCTAGGAATTACCAATAGGCGGTCTGGGACCGCTGCTGGAACGGCAAATGGAGAGGCGGGAATGAAGACTGGAACTCCTGGAACGACAGGAACGGGAATGAAGTGAGGAGCAGTTGCTGGAAAATGGCCGGAGTTTGGCCTGGAATTTTTTTATCCACAGGAGTTGAGGAGGAAGTTTTATTCTTGGGGAAAAATGTAAAAAAAAAAAAAAAAGTAAAGGCTGATGGTTTACCTGTGGAGTTGAAATTCTTCTTCACAAGCTCCAGGTCTAGAAGGTCTAAGTCCAGAAGGTCTAGGTCCAGAAGGTCTAAGACCAGAAGTTCCAGGCCCAACAGGTCTAGCTGCAGAAGTTCCAGGTCCAGATGGTCCAGGTCTAGATCCAGAAGGTCTAGATCCAGAAGGCCTAGGTCCTGAAGGTCTAGGTCCAGAAGGTCTAGATCCAAAAGATCTAGGTCCAGAAGGTCTAGGTCCAGAAGTTCCAGGTCCAGATGGTCCAGGTCCAGAAGGTCTAGATCCAGAAGGTCCAGGTTCAGAAGGTCTAGGTCCAGAAGGTCCAAGTCCATAAGGTCCAGGTTCAGAAGGTCCAGGTAACAGAAGGTCTAGGTCCAGAAGTTCCAGGTCCAGAAGGTCCAGGTCCAGAAGGTCTTAGACTAGAAGGTCCAGGTCCAAAAGGTTCAGGTCCAGAAGGGCTTGGACCAGAAGGTCTTGGACCAGAAGGTTACCTCTTAGCGAGGGAGAGACTGGGAGTCTTGATCCTAGTGAGTGACTCTTGCTTCAAAGAATTGATTATATCCCAGTTAACAGGTTCGGTATAAACCATACGACTTTAGCGCTTCTCTGTTAATATAAGAATATTTTCTCTCTAAGTTATGATCTACGAGGTCCTCATCTACGAGGTCTTGATCTACGATGTCTTTATCCAAGAGGTCCTTATCCACAAGGTCTCTTGATCCATGAAGTGTTGATCCTCAAGGTCTTGATCCACAGTGCCTTGATTCATCAAATCCTGATCCACTACGTCTTGATGCACGATGCGTCCCACAACAGTCGACTAGTACTCATGTACCTGGTAACTTGTAGACAAACAGGAGATGAGGCTTTTCTTTGATGTTTCATTAAGCTTAGGAATCAAAACTTAGAGCTTGTGTGTGTGTGTGTGTGTGTGTGTATGTGTGTGTGTATGTGTGTGTTTGTGTGTGCGTGTGTTTGTGTGTGCGTGTGTGTGTGTGTGTGTGTTTGTGTGTTTGTGTGTGTGTGTGTTTGTGTGTGTGTGTGCGTGTGTTTGTGTGTGTGTGTTTGTGTGTGTGTGTTTGTGTGTGTGTGTGTGTGTGTGTGTGTGTGTGTGTGTGTGTGTGAGTGTGTGTGTGTGTGTGTGTGTGTGTGTGTGTGTGTGTGTGTGTGAGTGTGTGTGTGTGAGTGTGTGTGTGTGTGTGTGTGTGTGTGTGTGTGTTTGTGTGTGTGTGTGTGTATGTGTGTGTATGTACTGCAGCTTTATACATTAATACTGCAGCTTTATACATCATTAGTAAGGCCTCACCTTGATTATGCAGCTCAGTTCTGGTCTCCGTATTACAAAATGGACATAAATTCGTTAGAAAACATTCAGCGTAGGATGACTAAATTAATACATAGCATCAGAAATCTTCCTTATGAAGAAAGATTGAAGACTCTTAAGTTACATTCACTTGTTAGACGAAGAATGAGGGGAGACCTGATCGAAGTGTATAAGTGGAAGATAGGTATTAATAAAGGGGATATTAATAAGGTCTTGAGGATGTCTCTCCAAGAGAGAACCCGCAGTAATGGATTTAAATTAGATAAGTTTAGATTTAGAAAGGACATAGGAAAGTATTGGTTTGGAAATAGGGTAGTTGATGAGTGGAACAGTCTACCTAGTTGGGTTATTGAGGCTAGGACTTTGGGTAGTTTCAAATCTAGGTTGGATAAGTACATGAGTGGGAAGGGTTGGATTTGAGTGGGACTTTCACATCAGAGCTTATTTCTTGGGTAGCATTGAAAATTGGGTTGGGTAAATGTTTTGTTAGTGGGATGAATTGTAAAGGACCTGCCTAGTATGGGCCAGCAGGCCTCCTGCAGTGTTCCTCCTTTCTTATGTTCTTATGTTCTTATGTGTGTGTCAATTAACATTCCCTTCAAAACCACTCTTCTATTTATTTCTACTCCTTTAATTACCATAATTCAGTATTCTATGATTTAATAGTAATTTATTCCTTATGTCTCATTTTCTGACGATTTTTTCTCGCAATTTGATTTATAAGAATAATTCGGAGATGTTTACTCAACATAATTGCAAATTTTAAGTCTGATTATGGGGCTCCTCTTTCGAGAGAAAATATAATTAGCACAATCATCCCGTTATTTATTCCCCATAATTACCATTCATAAGGGTAATATTATTATGCCTTTCTCATTGCACCGTATTATCATAGAGTTTCCGTGTCCTTTAATTCGTGGGGAAAGAGATAACGAACTTAATAATGATAACTTTTCGTGTTCAGGATTTCCCCAATGTTAATTAATCAGCTCGGAAAATACGACGTAATTTTTTTTCTCCGTCACGTAAACAATATCTGTCCACTTTTGTGAATATAAATGTCGGCAATTATAGGGTCGGGGGCTGGAGAGAGCTGGCAACTCACATCATTACCTAGGATTAATGGGGGCGAATTTACCGATAGACATATACGTTCGTAAATGCAATTTTTTTTTTTGACGGAGAGGAGGGGGGGGGCGGTTAGGCTCTTGCTTTGATTTATAATTTATAATTTATTTTCTGAAGTTTGGTAGACCTAGAAGTTATCAGGTAAAGAATAATAGAAAGTAGACAGAATATTGGAAAGTAGGTAAATAACATTAGAAAATAGATAAAGAAAGCTTGAAAATGGATAGAGAACATTAGAAAACAGACAAAGAACATTAGAAAGTAATTATAGAATGCTAGGAAGCATGCGAAGAATACTTGAAATTAATTAAAAACTGCGAAAAATTATTGGAATAATATTAGAAGGTATCACTTTCTAAATAGGAAAGTAGACATGGTGGATAAATTTAGATTTAGAAAGGATATAGGAAAGCACTGGTTTAGCAATAAAGTTGTAGATGAGTAAGGTCACTCAGGTAAGAACTTGGCATAGCTTAAAAAATAGGATTGACAGGTGCATGAGTGCATATGGGTATAGGTGAGTGTGAGTTAGACCAGCCTAGGATGGGCCAGTAGTCCTGCTGCAGTGTTGGGTGGGAGTTGGACCAGCCTCGCATGGGCCAGTAGTCCTGCTGCAAAGTTGGGTGTGAGCTGGACCAGCCTAGCATGGACCAGTAGATCTGCTGCACTATGGGGTATGAGTTGGACCAGCCTAGCATGGGCCAGTAGTCCTGTTGCAGTGTTGGGTGGGAGTTGAACCAGCCTAGCATGGGCCACTAGTCCTGCTGCAAAGTTAAAAGTGAGCTGGACCAGCCTAGCATGGCCAGTAGTCCTGCAACAGTGCTCCTACTTTCTTATGTTCTTATGAGTGGTGAAACAGTGCCCAGAGAACTGGTAGTGTTAGTGCT